>NW_011223051.1:0-538 GCF_000146605.3 Meleagris gallopavo | reverse complement strand
TTTTGCTTGGTTACGTATGTATTTCTTGTGACACATTTGGTAGTGTTAGCATAAGCCTATGTTCCAACAGTAAGTAATTTTTTTTTTTTTATGATATATATGTGTATTTGGGTTTTGCTAATGCTAATTGAACAGCTAACACATACTAACTTTCCTGTAGAAATATTAACAGTAAGTAACAAAACTCAAAAGAAAATTTGAACCAATTGAGCTTGAGTTGAAGAATTCATACTGCTAGTTAATTTTTATAAGTTGTTGGTGTATATTTCAAGATGATGATGACATTCTACAGTTAAGTAATTTATCTTGCACACTAGAAGAAAATAACAAGTCATATTAATAATACCTTTAATTTCTTATACTATAATGATATTTTATGTACAGTAATTTGTTAGTTATTATATTTGAGGATATTAGTCAATATATTTTCTCTGCATACTTACTTGAAGGACAGAAATAATGGTTCTACAGGAGACAGATGGTAAAATAATTGCATGCTGAATTTATTAATATTGAATAAAAAGATCCACAACATTAA
>NW_011223050.1:0-426 GCF_000146605.3 Meleagris gallopavo | reverse complement strand
GCAAACAAGGGACAGATAATTCTTTGTGCTAATTTAGTAAAATTTTTAAAAAGGTAAGTTCGTTTTTGTTGTTTTTTTTCTTTTTTTTTTCTTTTTTTTTTCCCAAGTACAGAGGGAACGGATTCTCTGTTGTGGTAAATTTGATGTCATTTCACCACTTTTACTATTCAGTTAATTGTAATCGGAAACATGCTGTCCTAAAGAATTCACCTACTGACATTGAATGTATTTAGTCTTTGTCATCACCATGCTGTGTTGTCTTCCATTTTTGTTTTGTTACTGGACTCCTTTACCCTCAAAGAAGGGGGAGCCTGTTAATTTCTGTTATAATGCTGCTGGTGAGCAGCACATCCAGTTTTGCAAGATTTTAATGTAAAAAATCTATTTTTTGTTTTGGCTCTGAAGCTTTATACAAATGAAGGCTTG
>NW_011223049.1:0-533 GCF_000146605.3 Meleagris gallopavo | reverse complement strand
CTGTACCATTAAGCAGTATGCCTACAGAAGGAGCAAGCAGCAAACTCCAACGTGGGACCTTCAAGAGGATTTGAACAGTAATCCTCCATTTTATGGTAAACTGGGTTTTAGGGAAGGAGGGAAGGAGGCAGCAGATACGTTTAGAACTCAGACTTCCAGGGGAACCTGAATCTATAGCCAGGATTACAGGGACAAGCAGCCACGTTTCTGCTGCAACCTGCCAACAGAACCTCCCTCCCCATCCGTGTGTTTCACCACTTCACAAAGAGCTCAAAACCAACACCTTCCCTCTTTGTGGGACTCCCCTTAGCCCAGCCCAGTGCTCTGTGCTGAGCTGGGCCCCGCGCCCACCGTTACCTTGTCGATTGAAATCCATTGGAGGCTGTTTGCAGTCCTGAGCTCTGTGCCCACTGGCCCCACAGTTGTAACAGGAGAGATTCCCATTTTTTTTGTGACTCGAACCATTGCCGTTTCCCATCATTCCCTGTGCCTGATAAACCCCTGCTGTCCCTGCCATAAAGTTCTGCATCGGC
>NW_011223048.1:0-474 GCF_000146605.3 Meleagris gallopavo | reverse complement strand
TTATTTGCTCCAGAACACTCACATACTAAACTCTTATTGTCAGACAATCCCTGTTCTGACAACTCAAGAGCAGAAACAGGTAAAAAAAATGAAAATATCCAGAGCTGGAAGTTCTCCCAGTGTGTGTCCATGACAAGCTGGGACACCCAAGAACAGTGCAGACCCGTCGGATCACGTTGACATCACAGTCACAGTGAGACACTGCCACACTTCATCACGATGCCTGGGTGGACCCTCAGCCCCACAGGCACCCGTGGAACCACTGCAGGTTTGTGAAGGCTGACTGCGGACACACTTTTATCCCATCCGGACCAGCTAAAATGCCAAACTCTGATGCAGACAAGAAGCTACTCCACAAGCTGGGCTTCACGCTGGGTGAGACCTTAGGAGAGGGTACGTTCTCCATGGTGAGGGCGGCCACCTCCACCAACTACACGGTCCCCCTAGCTATCAAGAGGGTGGACAAGCGAAGGG
>NW_011223047.1:0-493 GCF_000146605.3 Meleagris gallopavo | reverse complement strand
GGGTTTGGCGGCTGGGTGGCTGCCGGGAGGTGTCTCAGCAGAAAGCTGGGCTGGGGAGGAGTGCCCAGCTCCAGCGGTGCCCCTCGGCACGGCTGCTTCCAGGGGAAATGGGTTCTTGTTGAGACTCCATCCCACGATTCGGTGAGGGCTGTTGAGGAGATGGAGAAGAGCACTTGCTGACACAAGCCGTGCAGTCAGACACGAGCTGGAGCTGGCGTTGGGCAGCTCTTGCAGCCAGCTGATTTCCAGACATTGCCCTCCTCAAGGGACCGAATCGCAGGGCAGAAGAAAGCTGGGAAAATGCTTCTTCCTCGTGATTTTTCACTTGTCGATAATTTCTGCAGGGTTCCTGTCCAAAAGGAGATTTCCAGAGATCGAGGCAGTCTCGGGAAGAGTGAAGCCAGCTCTTTCCAAGAGCAGAGAAGTTCCTGTGGAGAGAGCCCTCGGAACTTCAGCTTCCTCTGAGACAGCGGTCATGTCTCAGCAAGGAGAC
>NW_011223046.1:0-553 GCF_000146605.3 Meleagris gallopavo | reverse complement strand
ATGTATAGTGATACGTTCTCCCTACTAACAATAAATAAAAGTGCTTTATTTGCAATCATCGCTTTGGTACAGATGATGCTTCACAACACAACTTCAAGTGCAGCAGCTATACTTCTAACTTACTACTTCCTATGAATGTGCTTAAAGTTCTACCATCTCCTCTGATATCTCTGCAATACAAACCTATGTAAATCCTGGGTTGTCTTTTCCTGCACCAAGGACACTTCTAGGTAAAATGAAAGCAAAACTTTCTTTGTATTTAAACATTTATCAACAATTTCAGAGTCTTACTTTACACTCAGACAATAAAAATGTTATTTGGCAGATGAGAATAAAGGTCAAAACTAAGTACAGTCTGATACAAAAGGATACAAAAGGTTGTAGGTTTTTATTTTGTTTTTCTTTTGTTGTTTTGGGGGTTTGGATTTTTCTGATCATTTTTCATTTTGGTTTTTTGTTTTGGTTTGGTTTGGTTTTATTTAACCAGTATAAAGCAGTATGGGTTGCAGAAGACCATGCTATTTGTTTTAGGACAGGCAGTTTCTCCACCCAT
>NW_011223045.1:0-474 GCF_000146605.3 Meleagris gallopavo | reverse complement strand
CTTTCTAAGTGACAGATATTAGTTAAGAAAATCTTTTCTAAATATTTTTTATAGCCACAGTTTCTGTCATTGGTAGGGCAAGCTGACAAATTATCAATGACACATTTATGATACAACTGGCATTCCTCAGCAGACAGGATGTAAGAGAAACATGTTGGGAAGACAACATGTATACAATGCACTTGTTTCCCATCTGGTTATTTGCAATGAGTTTTGCATTAATTACAGGTGGAATGGATGGATATTTTTATACCAGACAATTGCTTTTATTGTAAACAGGAAATGCCAGAGATCCTTACTCTGCTGATAATTATGAAAAGAAAATGTCATTTTGTATACATTTAAGATTTAATTTAAGGTTTAATAATGGCTACACTCTTTCTTCTGAACTGTTATTGAATCATTTTAACTTTTTTGGAAGTCATTTCAGGAGTGAATGAGCAGAGCAAGGTATAGCCCCAGCTCAGATTATCA
>NW_011223044.1:0-350 GCF_000146605.3 Meleagris gallopavo | reverse complement strand
AATAAAATAAAATCTTATATAACGGTTTTAGCTTTATTTTAGTGCAAGATGAAGATTTTTGAGTATATGCGTATTTTCTTAAATGTTTTTAAAACCCCAACAATGCAGAAATTAGCTCTTCTAACAATCTATAAATTATCTGTGCTAATATACCAGGTTATACTAAATTTCCACTACATCGTTCCCTCTTGCACTTTTGTCATTCTCAATCTCAATTGCAGACATTGAGTCCAGATGGGATTTGTTGAACCAATATTTCTTTAAGTCTTTTTTTTTTTTTAAGGAAACTTTAAAGTGAAGAAAAAATAGTTCAGTTGAAGCCAAAGGAACAGGTGAACTTAATCCAAGTC
>NW_011223043.1:0-496 GCF_000146605.3 Meleagris gallopavo | reverse complement strand
CCTGCGAAGACACTTTGTCAGAGGCTTCCATTCCGGGAAGGTTTCCCACTTCCTAACAATCTTTGTCTGATGCTGAGGGAGGGCCTCCTTAACGCACTGGCAGGTGGATCCAGCGCCTTCACCCCCTCCAACTCTTCTTTCTTAAGTGCCTCTTGAAGACTCTGCTCTTCCCTGTGCTGTTCAGACACAGCTCTGAAGTCACGATCTCTGTGGAATTGTGGCTTCCTTCTTGAGGCAGTTTCAGTAAGGATATTTGCAGGGAGCTTGGCACCCTTGCTGCTTGCCTCAAGTTTAGGCAACTTGACAGGTGACTTCACTGCACGCCCCATGCTCTTTGAATCTGCCAGAAGGTCTTCCTGAACAAAAGCCACTTTCAGCCTTCTATTCTGACCAGACTGACGAGTGTTGCTCGGAGGAGGGCCAGCTGGTTTGTGAGGCTGCCGTGGACTGCCTTTCTCCTCCACAACCACGTCCACAGCAGTGGCTGAGCGCAGGC
>NW_011223042.1:0-503 GCF_000146605.3 Meleagris gallopavo | reverse complement strand
CACCTTTCAGCTGGCTCATCAGTGGGTTGAAATTTGATGTTTGCATTTTTGGTGATATCCCATAGCGATTCAGTCAGTGTGTAGGTCTCCTTCTCTTTCTTCCCCGGGGACTTGCCAGGTCTTCCCTGGTCCTCCACATAGCCTCTGGCAGCTCCCTGCCTGAGCTGGAGCACAGCCTGTCAGAGTAAGCACAGTGCCCAAGGTTGCTTGGATAGCACAACCAAAAATGCATTTCCATTTTTACACTCCTTACTATGAGTGCAATCTCAGTGCTGTGTGTTGTCTACCTCAGTGCTTACCAGAACGGTGCTAGAGTGGATGACACAGAGTATTTTACAGTCTGTCTCAGGCTATTCTCTTGAAACAAAGGAAGCATATGACCACATCAGAATCAAGGATATATGGTGTTACTGTCTTGGTTGTAGGGTTTTTTTTTTGAGAAAGCACTTTTCACTGGAAAATTAATTTTTTAAAATATGTCATTGGAGAGAAAATTAACTATT
>NW_011223041.1:0-369 GCF_000146605.3 Meleagris gallopavo | reverse complement strand
TCCTTGTTTTTTTTTTTTTCTTGTTTCAGATCTTTTTTCCTCTTTTGCATCTGGATCAACCATACCTTTTTTTTTTTCTCCTGGCAACTACCCACTATAGGACCTGTTATTCAATCTGGGAGTGAGGTGTTTTCATTGTGTTCATGAGAAGAGAAGTTGGTGTAGATGTTTCCAACTCTTTCCTGACTTGTTAGCACAATAGCAGCCATCGCAGACTGCCTTCAAGCAGATAGCACTGCTTCAGGCAGTGGCATGCTGTCACCTTTCTGTATCAATATCAGATTTATAATTAACTACTGCTTGCACAACTGCAAATAGAATAATTTAGCTGACAACTTCCTGGGATGAGGAAGAAAGGGAGGAGAGCCT
>NW_011223040.1:0-511 GCF_000146605.3 Meleagris gallopavo | reverse complement strand
AAATGTTAACTTGTCTTAGTGTCTTTCACAAGGCTGAGCTGGAGAGGAACTGGAAATGTCGGTCTGGGTCTAAAAGCTTTTTTTTTTTTGTCATTTTCCTCATCAAATACATGCTGGGAATTAATCATTTCTCTGCAAGGAAGGTCACTTTTGCCTTCCATTAATATACCATGTTCTTTAGAGTCTGCCTGCCTAAATGGAACCACCTGGATTTGTGTTTAATGAGGATTTCTGTTTCTGACGTGATTTCACAGGAGTGCTGAATTGCTGTAAACTTCAGGGAGGTGTTACTGACCCTGGCTTCATCTGGGAGGTGGGTGACCTAGGCAGACGGTTTTGGCATGCAGGACACTGGGAGTTAATCTCAGTTGCAGTGTAGATTTTGAATCAAGCAGGCTCTCGTTAGGGTTTGGTACCTGGCAAGTTGACAGAGGGACAAAGCTGGTCGTGGGTAACAAATCCTTCCTGCTTCACTGAGGTGAGAGAACTTCATTGAGTTACTCATCACGGT
>NW_011223039.1:0-591 GCF_000146605.3 Meleagris gallopavo | reverse complement strand
CCCCACTCCATTTCCCCCATTCTGATTCCTAGAGTCTCCTACCACGCCCAGCCCCCTATTTGACCCCCAGGATCCCCTGTCCTCCCTTTCTTCTCACCTCCTCACCCCTTTTTCTGACCCCTAGAGTCCCCTGTACCCCCCCGTGCTCTCCTCCCTGACCCCTGATGTCTGTTCCCCCATTTTGACCTCCAGTCCCCCCCAACTGGCCACCTTTTCTGCCCCATAGAAGCCCCCACAACTCCTGGCTCTCCTCTCCCACTCCTCCCTCTGCCCCCAGATGTCCTTTCTGCCTCATGGAGACTCTGTTCACCTGTTTCCCCCACACAACCCATTAAGTTCCTCCCAGAATCTCTTTCAACAACATTGAGACCCCATTCCCCTCTTCCCCCTGCCCCGTGTCCCCTGAGGTCTCCCCCAAACTCCCTTTCCACAGCATGGAAGCCTCACTAACCTATTTTTTTCCTCCCACAACTCCCCTTTCCATCCCTGGAGTCCTGCAGAAAAACCTGGAGATGTCCTAGGAGGGTTTGGGGCATTCGAGGGGGTCCCCAGGTTGGCCGCGGGGGTCCCTTGAAGGATCTGGAAGCTCCC
>NW_011223038.1:0-308 GCF_000146605.3 Meleagris gallopavo | reverse complement strand
AAAGTAAATGATGTAACATGGAATTCTTGTTGAGGCTCTCATTGTTTTTTCCACGTTGTTTTTGGTAGGCACGTTCATTTCTGATTGTTGCAGGTACAGGTCATTCAGATGATCTAGAAAATACTAAATACTCTATTTTCTATTCTTTTATCTGAATAAAAAACAATGATGACAAACCTAGTGTTTTGTTTTTTTTTTTTGCTTTTTCCTCTTTAAGGCAGTGAACAGGGCACTTAGTCAAGTGCTAGGACCATTTGTAGATGTACATTTCTGGCAACAGGTTCATCTCTAGTTCGTGTCTGAATGTG
>NW_011223037.1:0-486 GCF_000146605.3 Meleagris gallopavo | reverse complement strand
TTGCACAAGTCCAGGTAGATAACATCAGTTTGTTTTAAAGTAATACAATACAATAACTTGTATTACATTAAAGGAATATGACATAAAGTAGGAGTAGAAAGGAAGGACACTCAGTAGTAGTAGATTAATGACCTAATGAGATTTTTAGAGCTACTTTATTCCTCAGTAAGGTAGCCTCTGTGTATTTATTTTCCTTGGTTTTATTTTATTTTTTTCCCCTCTAATATGATCCTAAAGTCTCACATGATATAAGACAGTAATTCCCACTTTGACAGTTATCCCTTTGGAATGTGAACATGCTGTTCTAGAAAGTTTTCTTTTTTTTTAGTGCTATCATTTACAATTACATAGGCAATAATAATGTTTCTTAAATTTTCTTCCATATTTTATATATTTCAACAATCTCTCTGAGTTAATAAGGCTACACGCACTTATACCTCATAAAATCTGAATCAGTGCTAGAATAAGAACCTGCTTCTGCTCCAC
>NW_011223036.1:0-384 GCF_000146605.3 Meleagris gallopavo | reverse complement strand
CTTTTCTTTTCTTTTTTTTTTCCTAAAATGATAAGATCATGTGCTTTACTCAACCTTCAGATAGGTAACAGGCACAATAATCCTTATTCTTTTAAAAATAATTATCTTCCTACAAAAATCTACCACAAAGCCTCAATTTTAGTAAACAGCAAAATTATTATTGAATCCTGATGCTTCAAGATGTCTTCAAGAAATAAATTCTCCTTATGTTAGTAAAATCCTGAAAGCACCACTGTTGCTCCTATTGCCATAAATGAGGAGCCTTTTATCTCTAAGAGAGCAGAAGTTCATGGTCTTCTATGGAAAACACTATGTATTGCTTTGAAGTATATGGTAACACCCTGTGTGGATCAAGAGAGACTGAACATTTGAAGATGTCAGTAG
>NW_011223035.1:0-535 GCF_000146605.3 Meleagris gallopavo | reverse complement strand
TTCTTAAGAACTAGCATGAAAAACACAGGAGGAAAAGAACATAAAGTTAATCTCGCTGTGTGTTTCTTAGGGTCTCTCCCAGGTTGTTTGTCTCCAGTTACAAGGAATAGGTGTGAGGGTTTTTGCTATGTGGGGCATCTGTACAACTTTCTGAGACTCCAGTCTAAGAAGAGACTAGCAAACAGTACTTTTTTTTACTTTCTCTCCCAGCTGCTTTGGTTGGGAGGTACAGCTGGAGGCTGTAACCCTCAGTTGCTCGTTTCATTTAATGTGCAGCTTTTTGTGGTGATACAGGCAGGGAATGTATTGGTTTTTCTTTATTAAGTTCTCACCACTGGGAATTGGTTCAGGAAGCAGATTTGCTGTCTTTCCCTTTCCTGTGGGTTTGTTCTGTCTGTTTTGTGGGGGGAAGGAGGGAGGTTGCTTGTTGGGTTGTTTTCCCTTGTTTTATCTGGGAAAATTCTTTTTGCATTGCAAGATGTGTTTATTTTTAGCCAGCAAGCTGTTTGTTTCTCTGCGGTGTGGTGGAGAAGAA
>NW_011223034.1:0-508 GCF_000146605.3 Meleagris gallopavo | reverse complement strand
ACTGGGAATGCCTGAACCTTATCGATGACAGCACTGGGCAGTACTTTGGTCTTTCCTGACCAAACACCCCCAGGAATCTTACGGACAGGCCCGGACCTTGCACCTTTTGGGGATTTATAGCCCATCCCCTCCGTTGTAAACAGGCGGTTAATGAATCCGCCGCCTGTCCCACTGCCTCCAGTGAGTCGGATGGCAGCAGGAGATCATCAATATAGTGATACAAGTTAACATGATCCGGTTTTTTCCAGTCGGCCAGGTCGCGCGCCACTAGATGATGACAATATGTTGGTGAATGAATGCACGTACCCCTGTGGCAGGACCTGAAAGGTCCACTGCCTGCCTCCCCATGTGAATGCAAATTGATCTTGCGATTCTTCAGGAATTGGGATACTGAAGAACGCCTTTGCTAAATGTAGGACACAACGAGAGGTTTTTATCTCCCTACTCAATGTGTCCATTAGGGAAGCAATATTGGGTACGGCTGCATGAATAGGAGGCGTGACCTTCT
>NW_011223033.1:0-541 GCF_000146605.3 Meleagris gallopavo | reverse complement strand
CCTTTCCAAGTGGAAAGTAAAATGCCTCTGGTTGTACTGCTTCGTTATTTCCAGATGTCTAATGCACTGTACAGCCACATCAGTAGTATTCAGGCTATGGAAACTGTGTTGTTGTCTGTTTGTATTTCTGTTGCATCAAGAACCGGGCCAAATCATTTGAGTTCACCAAACTCAGGTTTACGAATTGAAGACACTCTTGGAAAAAAAGAAAAACAAAAGAAATGCCATTTCATAACATTGGAGATTAATCATCCTTTAAAGACAGTCTTTCACAGTGCGGAGTTTCATTCCTGCAGTAGCTACTAAACGTAGTATAACTAAGCTCCTTTTCACTTGGAACACTCTATTTCCTGCACCACACGCATTCATTTTTATTTAGTTGAAACAAGTCTGTTTGGTCAGTAATTGCTCATTACCAGTCCTAAATAAAAGTTAATGAAAAATCTAACAAATGGGTTGGGAACCATCAACTATAAATCACAGAATCACAGAATCACAGAATGGCCAAGGTTGGAAGGGATCTCAAGGATCATGAATCTCC
>NW_011223032.1:0-330 GCF_000146605.3 Meleagris gallopavo | reverse complement strand
ACACAAGGACAACGTTTCTATAAGCAAGCTAAGTTAAAATCATAAATCCTAAGGACTTTAAATCCAGATGGGAACAAGAGCATTCAAGTTTTCTTGGCTTCTGGAAGCTCCTGCTAGACAAAGTCACTCCTGATTACAGGAATAGACCTTGCTATTAGACTACAAGGTCATTGGTCCTTTATTTCAATTTATTCCTTTAAAATATATATATTTGGCCTTTTTTTTTTTTTCCATAAAGAAAAACTTTGCACAATTCTGTAAGTCTGAATACTATTATTACCAAACATTAATTTGTTATTTAGGATCAAATCAACAGAAATAATATTGTAA
>NW_011223031.1:0-422 GCF_000146605.3 Meleagris gallopavo | reverse complement strand
TTTTATACTTGTGGCTGTATCTCTACTGTGATAGACTTTTTTTCAGAAACAAGAAACAAACAAGTTTACTAGACTACAAATTTAAAAAAATAATTAAAAAAAAAAATTCCCCGAACATAATGCCCATCTAATCTATTCAGTGAATTGCAAAAGAAGGAAGAAAAAATGTTAATATTCTTTATATTTCATGGAAAAATAGGGGAAGGACCAAAATGTATTATATATTACACAAGTAACCCAAGAATGTATTTAATATACATTTTCCAATACACTCTCACTAACTGCAGACATTTGCACTCAATGGTGTATCAGAATGACATCCTGTCAAATATACTATGTGAGCATTGTATTTATGAAAATGACTGTGGTTCAAACTTCAGTGTTTTCTTTATGGAATTCATGCAGTGATTATTATTATCAGG
>NW_011223030.1:0-423 GCF_000146605.3 Meleagris gallopavo | reverse complement strand
TACAGAGAAGTTGCCTTCTGCAGCTCATCTTTATGTCTTTGTAGATTTTAAGTACTTTTCCTTTGCTTGTGTTTTTTTTTTTTTCTACTGACTCTTGAAATCAGATACCAAATAGTCGCATCTTTTTTAGATATTAATATACTTAATGAACTTAATATGCCTGCTAGAAGATGGCCAGCAGGTACAGAATGCTAAGCTTCATGTTTCAAAAAGAAGAGTACCTTTATGTTTCATCTGTTACACTACCACTCAGTGAAAGAGCTGGGTTTCTTGAATTTTTAACCCTTCTACAAAAAGAGGATTCTGAAACACTTTTTCAGCGTATGTTGAAACACACGCTGCTGTTGAGCAAGTGTCAGTCCTACTGTAGTGTAGTGCTTTATGTATCTCATCATAGCATATAGGCTTGTAGGATGGATGTTT
>NW_011223029.1:0-490 GCF_000146605.3 Meleagris gallopavo | reverse complement strand
CTTGCTAAATGAACAAGGGCAGTTTGATGCCCATGATGCTAGTTCAACAGGGATTTATATTCATTTACCCTTTTTTTTTTTTTGTCTCCCTCCTTCTGTAAAAGGAAGGAGGTTGTGCTTAATGCTGTTGTGCTTAATGCTGTTGGAAAACAGGCTATGAGGTACTGGCACTGAGCAGCTAGGTGAAACTTCTTGGCTTCACTTCCTGAGGCTACAACCTTTGGAAGAAGTTTGCAGCTCAGAATCTGAAACCCAAAGCTAAAAATTCCAAAGTTCTTTAATATTGTCAGGACTGGTCAAGATCACAAAGCTGTTGTTGATTTAGGTCTGGTTTGACTAGACCTGAAATTTAATGTTTGAATTATAACCTATTACTACTTTTTACTTAAGATCCCAAGTATCCTTGACTGGGGTGGGGAACCTGCCCCTACCAGTATACATTAATCCAAGTGGAAGCACCTGTGCCAGGAGTACCAGAATCAGGCTCCCA
>NW_011223028.1:0-498 GCF_000146605.3 Meleagris gallopavo | reverse complement strand
GTCCAAGATGGGTCATATGCTTATAGAATCAGCAGCTCAACTCCTCTCAGTAGCAACATCACACCTGGAAGGTATGTGTATCAACTTACTCTGAAACAAGAAAGAGAACCTGTTGTACTCCACAAGCTGCTGGCAGCCTTTAGCTGCCTTGTTTTAGTAATGGCAGCTTCTTTTACCATCTGTCTGACACTGTTAGAGGGTTTTGACAAAGGCTGTAGTGTCTCTTGCTGTCTTGCTTTTTTAATCAGTTGCTAGTTTTATACCCCATTTTTTTTCCATTTTCATCCCCAACCACCAAGGTTTCTCCTGCTTTTGGCTCTAAAGGAGATATTCCTGAATACTTCTGTGTGGAGAGGTAAGAAGAGAAATGAAGTACATAACAAAGAAATACGTGGAAAAAGTGCCCCTTCATTTCATCGCATATTAGGAACAAGAAAGGCCATTTTACTAATGCTGCCTGAAGCCTTTCAGTTAGAGAAAATCAATAGCAAGCCATTT
>NW_011223027.1:0-600 GCF_000146605.3 Meleagris gallopavo | reverse complement strand
TCCTTTTTCCAGCACCTATCATCATGGCTTGGGTGGCTTTCTGTGGGTTTATTTCCATTCTTTCTAGTGCCAAAACTTGCTGAAACTAAGTTACGCTAATGGTGGGGTTTTCCAGATTTCAGGGCCACGTGCCTGAAACCAATTTCAGTTCTCCTCGAAGCAGAGCTGTTGGTCGGACTTGCTGGCACTGGAAACTAAACATGGCAGGGAGATGGGCTGCTGAGGTGTCAATGTCAGAGTCAGAGATGCTTTTCAAGTTCTTTTATGGCTGCACGGTTCCTCAGCGAGCAGTTACGCCTGCCAGCTCAGTCAAAGCCATCCCTGAGATGCTGTCCTGTACAGCTGTGGAGCCGTTGCTCACATGCTCTGCATCTTGCTTGACGCGCACGACTCACACCATTCCGTGTTTTCTCTCTCCAGACAAAGCCCACGCAGCAAGATGAAGGAATCACCAGCTGGAAGTTGGTGTTCCTGCTTTGGGCTGGGAAAACCATCCTCTGGGGCCAAACGCCAACTGCAGCACAATGCCAGGGAGCCCTCGGAGACAGAAGTCGTAGTCCTGGCAGGTAAGGGTGCGAATCCAGCTTCCAAAACCCTGCT
>NW_011223026.1:0-510 GCF_000146605.3 Meleagris gallopavo | reverse complement strand
AAAAGATTTAAGTAATCTCTCATTAAATAACTTTAGTAATTTTTAATTAGTGTATTTTAAGAAAAAAAGAAAGTCGGTGTCTGAAAGCTTCTATGCAACAAGAAAAGCTTTAAGGAAATTAATCAGCTGTTAGCAGAGCACAGCCGTGTGCTAACATTTGTAGTCCAGTAACTGCTATGACCTTAGTTTTCAGGAATGCGTCCTACTGTAGTGAAAAGATTCTGTGACATAACGTATGCAACTGCATGCATTTCCATCACTGTTTGTATTCATATATTGCTTTGAAATCTGGAGAAACAAACGACATTTTTTTAAACATGTTATTAACTGAAAATACAGCTTGTAATATTACAGTGTGGTTAAAAAAAATATATTTTTTTAATGTTATTATATGGGAATGTTTTGCGTACTCTTTGTTTAACCTTCACATTTTCAGTGTTGCTGTGCTTTTTTTTAGTGCAAGAATTCAAAATAGCTTTGACAGACCTTTAGTGGAATAAATCTGAAACT
>NW_011223025.1:0-413 GCF_000146605.3 Meleagris gallopavo | reverse complement strand
CTTGTTTTGCTATGTATCTCTGTCTTTTATTTTTTCTTCATTATTTTTATTTTACCTGCCAGACAATTGCTTCTTGATGCATATCAATTTTGTTTGCTTGTTTCTTTTTTCCTTTTTGTTTGTTTGTTTGCTTACTTTTCAAGACAAATCTTGAAAAAAATACTTTGAAAAAAATCTTTAAGAGTGGTGAGATGCTGGAACAGGCTGCCTAGAGGGGTTGTGGATGCCCCATCCCTGGAAGTGTTGAAGGCCAGGTTGGATGGGGCCCTGAACATTCTGGTCTGGTATTAAATATGGAGGTAGGCAGTCCTGCATGCAGTAGGGGGTTTGAAACTTGATGGGTCTCTTCCAACCCAAGCCATTCTATGATTCTATGATTAGTGGTAAGTTCATCAGACCCATTTAGTTCCTCA
>NW_011223024.1:0-473 GCF_000146605.3 Meleagris gallopavo | reverse complement strand
AAAATGAGTTTGTTGGTGGCTCTCGATGACTTGAGGTGTCCCGTAGGCAGACATCAGTTCTGTGAGTGCCTTGATGGTATATGCCTGGTTTGCTTTCGGTACTGGATAAGCCTGCAGTAGCCCACTTGCAGCGTCAACACAGGTCAGGGCATATCCTGGCCCCCTCAGACCGAGGAAGGGGCCCGATGTAATCGACCTGCCATCGCTGGAGAGGATTATGTCCTCTAGCAAGATGGGCTGTTGTTTCGGGCAGCGGTCTCGGTCTCATCTTGGAGCAAGCGTCGCAATCCCGGCATGCCTGGACGATGTCAGCTAGCTGTATGGGCAGTCCCCATGCTTTAGCAGCTGCCCACATTGCCTTTTGTCCCGCACGCCGTAGCTTCTGATGTAAGCAACGGGCGATGTTCTCGGATGGTGAATTCTCAATCCATCGAACTCGGGCCAGCGTGTCGGCTTCATCATTTCCCGGTGAC
>NW_011223023.1:0-509 GCF_000146605.3 Meleagris gallopavo | reverse complement strand
TTTTGATGACTCTAGTGAATGAGACATTGAACCACACTCTTGAGTCATGATGACAGAATCATAAACAGTGATCTGTTACTGGACTCTTGACAATCTTGTGCTGCCAATGATACAGGTATCCCCCCCCTCCTTCTTTTTTTTTTTTTTTTGTTAGGAATTAAAAATATGTATTTATAAAATTATTTTGTTAGCATACAAGGACTTAGCTTCAGGAAAGAATGATATTTGTTTCAATATGTCAGAAAGGTAGACTTGTAACTGCACTATGATACTTCACAAGATGGAAGTAAAGCATTTCAAAATTTGTAAAACAAAACCTAAAAATTGATTTTGTTTCTAGTCCAGTATACAAGAACTAATCTTGACAAATTTACATTCTGCAAGTAAAATAGTAAAATCATTTTTCATCATTTAAAGTGGTCTAATGTTACAGTGCTTTAGGTTTTTGTAATTTTTATTGCAGAAAAGGGAGACAAAAATACATTACAGAAAGAAAACACAAATATTTT
>NW_011223022.1:0-514 GCF_000146605.3 Meleagris gallopavo | reverse complement strand
GGCTCCTCTGGTAGGTCAGCCCCTTGCAGACTAGCTGAAGGGAAGATTTTTGTGCAGTTGTGCATGCTCATGGCTATGTTTTTCTGGAGATCTGCTTGCTATGCATTTCAAAATCCATCTTAAATTGTCAAAACATTCTACAGACACAACTGTAATATCAACAAGAGTGTCTTTAAATGAGTGGGAATTATTCCCCCCTTGGTGTTTTTTTTTAAACAGAGGTTTATAATTTTTTCTCTCTGTAGACTGCAAAGCAACTGAGTCACATAGCTGTCTGCGTGTGCCTGCAGGGGCATCAGGCCAAGAGATAGCAAATGCTTCCTGTCATTTAAACAGTTATTAATATTGCCTCATCTACACTGCTTTAAGCTTTGAAAAAACAGATGCTGCCTTCTAGAAATTTCTGTTTAAAGATATCGGTTGAAGTTTTTTCGAAGTGTTTGCACATCAAAGAGACCAGGTCTCATTTGGATTTAAATTCTTGAGATAAATATTGGAAAAGAAACATAGATTA
>NW_011223021.1:0-505 GCF_000146605.3 Meleagris gallopavo | reverse complement strand
CCCTATTACCGGAGGGACTCCTCGAGCCTCCCACCTCCAACAATCTCCCCCAAGGTGCAAGTAGACCACACCACTTGGGTCCTACCTGCACCTTCCATGGCCATTTTTATTCTGTGGGTGCCAGGCTCTAACTTCTCAGGGGCAGGGAGCAGAAGATTATTTTCTTTACCAATCAGGGGTCTTACCTGATGATCAGTGCCCGTCATTTGGATCCTAAGTGGGGTAGCCCACGTCGTCTGCAACATTCTCAGGGCACTGGGTCTACCATCTCGGGGTCTTTCATTCAGGTCTCGCAAGGTTTCCTACAGTCTCTTTGTCACCCCTGCAGAGACTGGGAGTCTGTCTTCAGGGCAGCCTTAAGAATACCATGATTACGTTATATAACGTTCAATGAGGCCTGCCCCCGTTGCATTATATGGCAGGTGGAATCGCCAGTCGATGTTATTTTCTTCTGCCCAGCGTTGTATCAGTGCACCAGTAAAATGAGTGCGTTGGTGGCTCTCGA
>NW_011223020.1:0-345 GCF_000146605.3 Meleagris gallopavo | reverse complement strand
GGAAAAAAAAAAAAAAAAAAGACAAAGAAACAAAAAGAAAGAAAAGAAACAAAATTAATCTGCCTAGGAGACTGCTGTGACTGTCTCAGAAGTGGATGATTGTATGTCTGAAAAATACACATGTGCTTATGAAGGCTTTCCTCGTAGCTGGGTGTTGCCTCATGCCTCACTGCAGAGCTTGGTTTGGGCCGCCCTTTCTTCCACAGGGACACCCGTTTGGATCTCTTTTTTTCTGTGCAGACACATCTTTTAAGGGAACTTACAGGAAATGAGTAACTCTACGGTTTCTAACGCTCTGCGAAACCTCACCGATCCCATTCAGTGCATTCAGACATAACAGAGGAT
>NW_011223019.1:0-429 GCF_000146605.3 Meleagris gallopavo | reverse complement strand
ATTACTTAATTATACATGAATTTTCATTCATGTCGACATACTTTTACTTTTAAAAAAAAAATTAGTTTAAAGGAAATTCATGTATATATACATTCCTCACATACAGACATTTAACTGGTATAGCATTAAACAAAAGGGCGAGTGTGATATAGTTTCACAGTAATGCTGCACTTGCAAGTCATTTGGCTTTAAGTAATAATATTATGGGGCACACAATACCTAAAAAATGTAGCAATCTTCTGCTGCTTGAGAACAGGGATGCACTGATTGCAATACAAATATGTGCATTTGAGGGGGTGGCTCTGGCTGCAGCTTGGTACAGCCTTTAGGATTCACTCAAGCATGCATTACCTGAATGATATACCACTAAGTAAAGCTGGCTGGGTTTCATCGCAATACCTCATCAGTTACAAATACAACCTTTCACTG
>NW_011223018.1:0-418 GCF_000146605.3 Meleagris gallopavo | reverse complement strand
TGACCAGAACATACCAGCAACTGATACTCCACATTTAAAAAAAAAAATTACATGATGAATGTGCTACTCCTAGTCACTTTGTAAAGTTCTTGCATCCAATTTATTTTGTGTTTAATGCTATTCGAGTTATTCTTATTTCTATTTAATTCATAAACCTTCCACAAACTCACTTCATACAAATATTTTTGCAAAATTCCTAACTCAGAAATTATCATATTCTGTGTCATAGAAAGACAGTGCTTCCTTTTCTTTTTCTTTTTTTAAGTTGTAACTACTGTGGGAAAATATCTTCCATGACAAAACAAACAAACAAACAAACAAACAAAAGGTGTATTTTGATTTTCTACACTTTTCATCCTTCTGAATTTCTTTCTAACTACCATCCATATCTTTTCTGAATTAGAGAAACATAGATGCA
>NW_011223017.1:0-515 GCF_000146605.3 Meleagris gallopavo | reverse complement strand
AGTAAGAAGCAAGCAATAAGAATGACGTAATACTATTTTAAATTAACTATAGATCACTCCACTTAGTATTTATTAGCTAAAAGTTGGTCAGAGTGTAAACCTACAGAGAACTTACATTTGAGAAAACTGAACTTTTTTTTTCTTAATTTCTTTTCAGGTTTTTTTTGTTTTGTCTTTTTTTTTTTTATGGTTTCGTTGCTCTGCTTCTCCACAGAAGATTGAGTGCCACAGTTCCGATTTTTACAAATGAAATTGATGAAATAATAATGATCTAAACTGTAAACATCTGGATATAATATTTAAGAACACTGGCCTTTCTACAGAACAGTGTCACTAGTGAATATACTCAGTCAAAATGTAACATGATTCTTCACAGAGTTATTGACAGAAAATGGTTTATAATTTGGAAACCTGTAGCTTGGATCAAAACATGTATAGGTGTATATATGCGCCAGCTAGTCTGAACTTATTTAAAACTCAAGAACATTTAAAAAGATGTTGAAATACCTTTTGTA
>NW_011223016.1:0-487 GCF_000146605.3 Meleagris gallopavo | reverse complement strand
GCAAAAAGTCAGTTCTGCTGCATATAAGCTCCCTTCAAGGCCACAATGAGGTCTCCTCTGAGCCTTCTCTTCTCCAAGCTAAACAGAAAAAGTTCCTCAACTTATCTTTATAGAAGTGGTACTCCAGCTCATTGATCATCTCTGTGGCCCTCCTCTGAATGTGCTCTACATCCCTGCTGTACTGGAGGCTCTAGGCTTGGACACTTTACTCCTGCTGGGTCCTCACGAGAGCAGAGTAGAAGGGGACAATCATTTCCATGTCCTTGCTGGCCACTTCTCTGTGAAAGACAAAACTTTTCCTTGTCTCAGAGCTTGCTTTGTGAGGCCTTTCTGGTGATAAGACTAAGTGACAATTGCAAATTTTCGGGGGGGTGAGTGGTGGGCGTTACTGTGCCACAGTACCTCTGCTTATGATTGTAAACATAAGCAGAAGCCAGACAAGGAGACCTTTTGGGGGTGCAGTTTGGTGCAGCTGACCACTGCAAAA
>NW_011223015.1:0-433 GCF_000146605.3 Meleagris gallopavo | reverse complement strand
TTAGGGCTAAGGAGTCAGGCCAGCACAGGGAGGACCGCAGAAGATGGCAGACTCGGCACCTGACGCTGAGGCCAGCCCTGCCCGAGGAGCCACCAGCAACACCTGCGGTGTGGTGCTGCCGGCACACAAGGGCTCCAGGTCTGGGAGTGCCAGCCACCAAGGGGCAGAGCTGGGCTCCAGCCGCGTCAGCAGGCTGTGGGCAGCAGGCTGCTGTGCCGGCGTCATCATGGGCAGCAGGCAGCACCGGCCAGCTGTCACCGTGTCGCCATGGCGACGTTTGTGACACGGCCACCCGGGGGGGGCATCAAGGTGATGCCCGGCGCTGGGTCCCGCATCCTGAAGGAGCATCTGGCAGAGGGCAGACGCATCTGAAGGATGAGCTCCGGCATGGCTGGCGCCAATGGGGAGCATCGTGCCGGTGCGAAGCAGACCA
>NW_011223014.1:0-429 GCF_000146605.3 Meleagris gallopavo | reverse complement strand
GGCTGCATAGCACTGCTGTAACTCAGCTATTTGAACTTGTACAGCAGAACTTTGTGTGTTTTGTAAGCTTCTGAAACATAGAATTTGGGCATCTCTGTGGTTAGGACCCAAACTGCATAATCTAGCGCTGGACCAGGATACGCGCATTGCTATTAAGCCAATGTATCAACATCCCCTATAGAAAACTGAACCTTGAATTGACTGATAAACTTAAAATATGTTGGGAAAGTTCAGTTTTTCACTTTATCTTTTGTGTTCACTAAAAAAAAGGAAAAAGGAAAGACAAAGAAAGGACAAAAAAAAGGCATTATTTTCCATGCCAGCCTTCTAGATGATAAAATGCAGTCAGACTGAGAAGGCCAACTTGGGAAATATAACAATAATGACTGTTGG
This sequence comes from Meleagris gallopavo, assembly GCF_000146605.3. NCBI lineage: Eukaryota > Metazoa > Chordata > Aves > Galliformes > Phasianidae > Meleagris > Meleagris gallopavo. The sequence continues at coordinate 36 of NW_011223014.1, read as the reverse complement.
TCTGAGGTTAAATAAGCCAAAGGGTTTCAGTCAGAG
>NW_011223013.1:0-438 GCF_000146605.3 Meleagris gallopavo | reverse complement strand
CCTGATTGAACCCAGACTCTGCAGGAACAGATGGTTCGATGGGGATTGCTGGTGCAGGACCAGGAGGGGAGGGCACCCAGCACCTGGTCTTCCCAGGAAATTGGGAAGTTTCCCATTGATTTCTTGGGGTGTGGGAAGGAAGGAAAGAAGGGGAAAGGAATAAAACCTCAAAAATGCTGTCTGAGGAGGAGGAAGGAACTGAGTGAAGGAGGAGGAGGAGAAGAGCAGAGCAGGGAGAGAGGATTAATGCTCAGTTGAATTAGAGGGACGCCCTTCCAGCTGCCTTGAACAGCAGGATAATTTGCCCAGAGACCCCAGTTCTTCCTATTTGGGATAGAATGTAAGCTCAGGATTAACTGCAAACATATGTTTAAGTCCCAGAGAAGCCCAGGGAATTGAAAGAAGCCTGGGCATAAAGCACTCCTGAGGGCATGGACT
>NW_011223012.1:0-514 GCF_000146605.3 Meleagris gallopavo | reverse complement strand
CCCAAGGTCAGAGAGTTGGCTCTTCTCGGCTTTGAGATGTGTTTTCCAGTTGCATGTTGTGTTATTTCTGTTGTGTTGACCTCCTGAGCTGCAGCCCTAGCTGGGGATCCACGTATACTAACACAAAAGGAATGGCTGGGATATATGTGAACTTGGATTGGAAAAGCAATCCAAGGGCTGCACAAATGTGGGACAGTTCTGAGTGTAAGGAAAGGCATCTGCTGGGTGAGGGTTTTGCTGGGTGAGCATCACCCTGCTGAAGAGCAGGCAGCTGTTGTCTTTGCAGACAGCCACATCCATGGGGATTGGGAGCTTTTTCTGCCTTCCAGCTCTTGGCTGCTGCTCTGAGAGTAGAGGTTCTTCTGCACCAGCAGAAAGGATCCCATGCGTGGCTTCTGAGCCCTTCCAGACAAACCAGCTGGATTAGCGTGGCCTGTGACCTGAGTTTGGAGTTAACCCAGCAGGCTTTGCCCAAAGCAGAATGACCTGTAGGCACAGCGTCCAGCAGGTGGAA
>NW_011223011.1:0-442 GCF_000146605.3 Meleagris gallopavo | reverse complement strand
ATTACCAGTCAAACTACTTTTGCACCAAGGAGACTGCTGATCACTAACTGCAGTTCGAGAATCAAATTGCTGCAGTTTTTGCAGGGGAGTTGCAGCTTCAGGGTAAAGGCTGCTTGGAAAAACTCAGTAGCAGAATCCCAGCAGCATAATTACTCTAACTACAGAGGTGCTTGAGTAGTACATGCTATTCCTGCCTGGACATATTTCCAGCTGCACTGTTATCCCTGTGCCAACACAATTCTGCCCTGAAGGCAAACATTTAAATTATTTCTTTTTCCTGTTCATCTAATCAACAATCTTTTAAAATTGATTTGTAATTATTCTTTCAATTGCAAATAATTATAAGGGTTGAAAAATGCCTTACTAGTTTCATTTTTCCCACCCATGTGGTTTTCTTTTTTAAACATGTGTTCATTACAAATGTCTCCTGCAGTGAAAATAC
>NW_011223010.1:0-553 GCF_000146605.3 Meleagris gallopavo | reverse complement strand
GCAAATAACAACTCTTGGATGGACAATTAGATACAGAAAAAAGGACAGAACAGGATCGTTGGAGGCCAAGTTACAAAGCCGGAACTCATGGAGACGTAACATAGTCCCTTATTTGTATTTTTTTTTTTTTTTTTTTAAACTTTAGGTAATTAAAGTACAAACTTAAGTACTATACTTGGTTGTCCATGCTGTTGTGTAGACCCTGGCCACTCATTTTTGTCTCAGATCAGTTACTGATTTTGCTAACTAGATGGCCACATGTTCATTATTTCAGAACAGATATTTCACTCATGGTATGAATTTTTCTGTTTCTTTTGGAAAATAAGAGAATTTAGTGTCATGGAGATGGCCGGACTCTATCCAAAGACCTCCAGGACCTGTTTTAGTTTTGTAGAGTACAAACATACGCAGATTTTTAACACAAATACATTAAAGTATGATTCAAGGCTAGGAGTTCCATCAGATCTGGATTTTCATCTTAACTCAGCTACATTCTGGTCTTGGACATTCAACTCTATCAGTTGACTTCCTATGCAAAATTTTGATAATTGAA
>NW_011223009.1:0-471 GCF_000146605.3 Meleagris gallopavo | reverse complement strand
CAAACTTCTGCACTAAACCTCAAAATCATCTTATGATGTCAGTTTTTCTCACCAGGCCTAATTCTTCTCACATTCCCATAGTCCTCCTATACAAGGAAAAATCATCTTCATACCATACTATCCCTGAGTTAGTGTTAGGGCTGAGGACTATAGGATGAAAGAAAAAGTAATTAACTTGCTTTTCCATCATAGATTTTTACACACTTTTTTTTTCCTAGCTCTTTTGAATAACCTAGCAAACACAAGAGGTCACTTTGGTTTTACAACAAAGCGTGTTGAGAACATCTAAAGACATACATATTTGAAGAACTAATTCTCCTCAGCAGGTTGAATTGTTTGTTCACTCTCTAAAAGATCACTTATTTCTTCTTCATGAAATGCTTTGTTATTTGTTGCTCAAACTAATATTCCTATTAAAAAAAGTTATAAAAAAAAAAAACAAAACAAACAAACCCAGAAACAAAACAAAAA
>NW_011223008.1:0-502 GCF_000146605.3 Meleagris gallopavo | reverse complement strand
ACAAATCAAACTATTTCAAGTAATCACCGTTTTTTAAGGAAAGTAAGCACTTGTAGCCTAAAAAAACTGCAAAAATTCTGGAGAGCAAATATTTCTTGGCCTAAAAAGTAGCGATTGTGGGGGTTTTTTTTTGTTTTGTTTGTTTTTTTTTTGGACCAGGCCATCATTTCCAGGGGCAATGAATTCATCAGTTGCTCATTTATCAAACCTCCATAAGAGAGCTATGTAGAAATGGCACATTCCTATCTTCAGCATCTATTCTTTCCATTTATTAAAATCAGAGCTTCACACATTGAGGAGACAGGATGGTATTCTATGCCTTTGATGGATTTTCATTTAGCTCACGTAGCACAAATTGAACTTTGAAGTAAATATAACTTCTCAGCTTTGTGTCCTTTTCATGTATCTTTTAGATTCATGGTTCTGCTAACATTCAGGATGCCTGGTGCTATCAGATCTAACTGCCTCGCTACCAAACTCCCTGTGCTTACTGACTCAAAGT
>NW_011223007.1:0-460 GCF_000146605.3 Meleagris gallopavo | reverse complement strand
TACAGCGTTTGCAGAAGCAAAGCTAAGATTCTAATTGTATTTTTTTTTTTTGTCCCTGTCTCTAAGATGAGCAACATTCAGAGCCCACCAGAGCATCCTTGCTGGACCAGAGGGCAGTCCATTCAGCACCTGGGGAACCTTCCACTCAGTTAGCGATCTGACTTTATGCTGAGCAAGCAAAGTGGATAATTAGACCCTACGCACAGTCTTTCAGAACTCTTCCTGCCCTAGAATAAAATAGAGCATCCTGAGGACTCTGTAAATCAAATCCAAGGGAGCAGTGTGCTGTACAGGACTCTAGGCATTAGGAAACACGGCCATCGCATCCTTTAAACCAGGGACCCATTGAGGTCACTGTGAAGCTGACCTCATCTCAGGGAGCAGTGAGAGCTGCCCATCAGCCATCCCCACCACCTGCGTGCACACACACCTCACACCTGCACCACAATTTGCAGTACAA
>NW_011223006.1:0-509 GCF_000146605.3 Meleagris gallopavo | reverse complement strand
CTAATGATAAAGACTTTCTGGGAAAAAAAAAAATCAGAACGTTTTTTGAATTTCATAATAAGTTCTGTGTGAACACTTCTTCTAAAAGATTGCTTTCACGAATCTAGAACAAATCCTAGATTGAGTAAGAGTGAAAGTCCCACTTTCTACAATTGGAGGTCTGTATTCTTCCCCCATTGTTTAAAGTGAGCATGGGTTCAACTATCCTTTCAGTCTCTTGTATTCAAGGACTAAAGCAGCTTTGTTATCCTGAATTCCCTGTGAGCCTGTAGTGAAAGACAGGCAACTCCTGAGGGTGACCCAGGTGATTACAGAAGGAATCTGAAGCAGTGAGGTTTTTAATGCTTATACCTGTAGTGGAGCGGGATTAATCTGGGCCACATATCCCACAGGAGGATGCATTATAAAATAATTACATTAGAACATATCCATAAATTCCGGTTACTAGAAAACTTTCTTGTGAAGATCTTTTGGTAATAAATGAACTTTTAACAGAATAACTAATGAAT
>NW_011223005.1:0-416 GCF_000146605.3 Meleagris gallopavo | reverse complement strand
GTTTCATGGTTGACGTAGCTCATTTCAGAGCAGCTGAGAAAAGAGAAAATCAGTTTAATCACAGTGCCAATACTGGCACACACACACACACACACAAAATAAAATAAAATAAAATAAAATAAAATAAATAAAATAAAATAAAACTTGGAACTGTAAATTGGTGCTATGTAGAGCCTTTCCACATCTGGCTCTATGATAACCATACTTCTTATTATTCTTATTATGTGGGACTCTCTGAAAATAGTATCTCCTGTTTATTTCCATGGAAAGTACAATAGATACAGGGAGCATAATAACACTATTTGATAGAAACAATTCTCAGTTACAAAACAATATTTTTCAACAGTCACCATTTTCACCAGTGATGAACACAAGCCTGCATACTGCGCTTGTCAAAATCTCTACTTGTGGAGGTG
>NW_011223004.1:0-504 GCF_000146605.3 Meleagris gallopavo | reverse complement strand
AAGGCAATAGTCTGAGATGTGATTGGGCATGGAGACAGGAACTTGTTACATTGATTTTTGAGTTGCTTTTTTTTGTGGGGAAAGGTGTCGTACCATTAGAACCAGCAGAGGCTGATGCAGGGCAGTGATACTCCTGCCATCCTCCTTTTGGGCAAGGATCGTGTGTCTCCCTTCCAAATCCGTCTTGTGGTGCTCTTCCTAAAATTACCAAGATGCTTTTTTCTGAGAACAGGAAGCCTGTGCCAGACCTCTGGGCTGGAAAGCTGTCAGTAGTGTAACAAAGCACCTGTATGCAAGTAGGAATGGGAAGCTTGCTTGCTGATGAGTAAAGCTCTTCATACATATGCAGAAGTTTTGTATGCTTGCTGGGCTTGTAAGTCTGAAGGGCTTAACAGGCTTAGACTTCTCTGGATTTGGAGCATCACTGAGAACTGCCACTTGTAGGTGCCAAAAATTGTCTCCATATTAAGCTCCTTCATCACCTGTTTTCCACAATTTTTTGTT
>NW_011223003.1:0-394 GCF_000146605.3 Meleagris gallopavo | reverse complement strand
AGATGCTGCACTTCAGCTCTGGACAACCGCCTCTCCAGGTCAGCAACAGCTTCACCCACTTCGCTTACACCCAGTACCCCTGCCTGTACCTTCTCAATGCTTCTCAATCTCATGTCCCACTCCCCATGTCCCTGCTTCTTTGCCCAAGCCATCTCATCACACACACTGCTCCTCCTCATAGAGGCTCAGGGCACTGTTGAGAAATTAGGAGACCACAGTACTCAATTCATATGGTTTGGCAGCATGTTGTGGCATCACTGTTGAAAATCCTTCCTGTGGTGGCCACGTTTCAGATGTGGTGAGAGAAAGCTCTTGTATTCTATCTCACTGTATTCATCCAATTTTTTTAGTCACAACAACAACAGCAGCACCCACCACACCGGCTGCCACCACC
>NW_011223002.1:0-508 GCF_000146605.3 Meleagris gallopavo | reverse complement strand
CAACACCTTGTAATGACTTTCAGAATTGCAAAGCTAGTTGAGTTATAAATAGTAAAAGTTTACCTCAGTAGTCTAAGTGCATTTGTGTCTCAGGAAACTACGACACACCTACGCATCTCTTTTTCCTCCTTAAATTCCTCACATCTCTACCATTTATTGACAAAATGTGTCAGGAGATAAGATGTTGGCTGATAATATTTGGTGGCAGGCTTTAATTTTAACAGTCCTTCAAACCAGAAGCTGTGTAGCTCAGCTCAAGATTTAGGCACGTAAATTGAGACCATCAAATGTAGTTGCTGTAGATGCCTTACGTTTGGAGGTCCTCAGTTGTGGAGTCAAACGTTAGTAGCACTGAGAGAATCTGGACCAGCTTTAAGCTCTGGGTGGTTCCTCACTGAGTGGCTGATGCTCATTCAAAAGGCAGCAGTATCTCTTGGCAACTCAGATGGCCAAAGAGGTATTTATCTCCTCGCTCTACTTATCTTGGCAACAACTCTGGAAATATTTA
>NW_011223001.1:0-532 GCF_000146605.3 Meleagris gallopavo | reverse complement strand
CACTGTGATAGCTTACTATGAGATATACTTAACAGACTACCTTAATAGCAAGGTAAAGTAGACAGACACAATACAAACAAAAAGGTAGGGAAAAAAAGGTATTTAAAACAAAAATTCAGGTAATAATTATATATTTCTTCAGAGAAATGTGTGTTGATATAATTGTAATACAAGTATGCAGTATCCCATCTTATGTAAAATAGAGGATTTCTGAACTAAATTTCCAGATTGATATTGGGATTTTAACAGTTTACTTCTATGTTTAGTGTAATAATCCTAGTTTTAAATATTTTGCTTATTTTTTCTGCATAATATCTGTTTTTCATTGTTCTCAAAATGTTAACCTATCCCTACCCTCAGTGTAAAATAACAATTTCTTTTGTGATAACTGTTCAAACTGGTTTATCTACTGTGTCGCTCCAATTTATAGGAGGCAGAGGAGGTTCTTTTTAATATATGTATACCTGGTGTGAGGTTAAGAAACAATGGTTCAAATGTTGGTGCAACCAGTTTATTATAAATCCTAATCAGG
>NW_011223000.1:0-595 GCF_000146605.3 Meleagris gallopavo | reverse complement strand
GTCATTTCCCATGTTGTTTGATCTGATTAAAGCCCCAGTGAGAGATTCCATTTCGAAGGGGACTCGATGGGCTTTACTTACACCACTCCCCCAGTTTTGTCATCTTCCTCTTCTTGCACCATGGTTTGTCCTTGATCCTTCTGCCAAGCACATCTTGTTCTAACCCTTTTAGCTTATGTCATGCCTCTCCTTTGCTTCAATTCTCTTCCATCCTCCTGCCCCTATTGCTTTCTGTGAAGATGTTCTTTATGCCTTGGAACCCTTTTTCTTAACAAATGTGTCTCCAGAGGACACTTTGTGCAGCTATGAGGTGGACATTACTGTAATTCCAGATTTTATGGGACAAGAAGAAGACAGCATCACAGAGCAGGTGTTTGCTTCTTGCTCAAAATTAAATCTGTAATCCCTAATGTGGAAGAAAAATTGTTAGCTCTTCACTTTGTTCTTTTTTTTCAAGTTGGAACAAAGGCTAGATACTTAAGCATGTTGAAGCATCACATTTTTCAGATTAGTGTCTTAATACATTTCAGTAGAATTGGAAATGAAATATCATTTGTGTAACAGAAGCATGCTGGGGATGAGTATTCTGTCCACA
>NW_011222999.1:0-335 GCF_000146605.3 Meleagris gallopavo | reverse complement strand
GAGCTGTATGACAGTGAAGAATAAAGATATTCCCCTCTCCACGAGAGCATTCACATCTAGCCTAAAGAAGGATAGGACAGGACAGGACAGGACAGGACAGGACAGGACAGGATAGGATAGGATAGGATAGGATAGGATAGGACAGGACATAATGGAATGAAATAGAATAGAATAGAATAGAATGGAATGGAATGGAATGGAATGGAATAGAATAGAGTAGAATAGAATAGAATAGAATAGAATAGAATAGAATAGAATAGAATAGAATAGAATAGAATAGAATAGTTCCACTGGAAGGAAGCTGCAAAGATCCAACTACTGGAGCCCAACTGCTG
>NW_011222998.1:0-521 GCF_000146605.3 Meleagris gallopavo | reverse complement strand
CCCCCAAAACACCAATCATCACTCTGTTTCCATGAAATTTGTTGGGATCTCCATAAATGATTGATGTTTCTGCTCCAGTGTCCACTAATGCCATAACTCGCTGAATATTTGGGGGGACCAATAAATCGGTAATTCTACATAGAGCCTCCGGTGCCGCCTGGAGGCCCTAGGGGGACTAACATCCCCCGTCACGCCATGAACTGTGCTAGGGCCAATTCTTTTGCTTCCGATGGCTCAGGCGTCGTGGCCCGAGACACTTGAGGCGGCTTTTTTTTCCTATTAGGAACAATGAAGTCTTCTAGGTTCCATGCTGTTGTTGGTATCCTCTCTATAATTCTTACCCTTGGTTTCTTAGGGTAGTTTTGAAATGTTTGATTGTCCTTTAGCTGTCTCCAAAGCTGGAGAAGGACATGGTTGGGCTGGCGGTCAATCTTAGCAAATTGGACCGCAGCTCGAATTAGGTCATTAAACATTTGTTTTCGGGAAACCCTTATGGGTCCCGATCGAGGAGCTCGAATAGC
>NW_011222997.1:0-533 GCF_000146605.3 Meleagris gallopavo | reverse complement strand
TCATGATGTGCTTTGGACTTTGGTTGTAGGCTTAGTAACCCTCATGGGGCTTATGGGAAATGTCTATTCCATGTCAAATAAGCAGCCAAAAACATTTGTAAAATTTAAGAGTCAACACAAAACATCTACAAAGCAGAATAATTGTTAGACCATCCTACACAGGCATAATAACTCTATAATAATAATCATATACATGAGACAAATTATCAAAAAAATCCCATAGACATTGAGTCTGCATTTGTAATGGGAAACAGGACAGCTTTACAACCCCCCCAAAATGGACTTCTCCACTCTGAGATACTTTATCTTTTCCTTCTCCAGCTATGTGTGTCTTCTTTGCATGTTTAATAAATTTTCTACTCCAGCCCTATAGCCCACAATATTCGTTTTTTGTTGTTTTTTTGTTTTTTTTTTATTTTTTGTTTTTGCATATCATCAACTTAAATTCCCATCCCCAATCTCAGCCAGCCAGAGTATACTGTTTGAATATTAGACGTAGAACTGGCATGTAAAATCAACTCTTAGAAACTTGG
>NW_011222996.1:0-489 GCF_000146605.3 Meleagris gallopavo | reverse complement strand
TAGATAGCTAAATGCCAGCCATGGTGTTAGCTTGTAGACTAAAGAATAGAAATAGACTTACTAATAAATTAAGGAAGAAAAAAAACAAAAAACAAAAAACCAGGAAAAATGCTACCCTGCATGTATTTTTTCTTGCAACTGATATTTGCTGAGACCCTGCACGTTTCAGATCTTTCTGACAGCTGCTGCTCTTGCAGCAGTTCTTTCAGCCTAACATTGGGACTGTACCTGTAAGTGGTACATGGAAGACATGCACAGGCAACTCCCAATTGCTCCAGTCAAAGAAATCGTGGATGATGCAGTTAGGCAACTAGAATAGCAATTATGTGCTGGCCTCTGCTGTCTTTCTAGGCCATCTCCTAGAAAGACCATCTGTCAGTTCTTAAGCTTTTTACCTTTCTTTTCTTTAAATTGCTGACTTCAGTAACTGTATATACAATAAATTAATTTGTCATTTTTGGTTAGCAAAAGACAGTAACAACTTCATTG
>NW_011222995.1:0-484 GCF_000146605.3 Meleagris gallopavo | reverse complement strand
TTTTGCAGACTGAAGTAGTGTTAGACTCTCTTCAAATCTTGTTGCTTCTCCTTTCTTGATTACAACAGAGAGGGGTTCTCAGCCAAATGGCAAGATCTGTATGAAAGCAGTGAAAGAAGTCTGTTCTGAGGGAGCTCTTCTCCAGGCTGGAGTGCATCCTGGAACAGCAGGTCCCAGCTCAGGGAAACACCTTTCCCTGCAGTTGACATCCACTCTGTCTCCAAGACGCTGGCTGGAAGAAAGTGCAAGGACTTGGAAGAAGAGAAACAAAAAGCAGAGCTGTGGCCTGCCAAGAAACAAGTGAAGGTAGAGTGCAATGGGGAGAAGGCTCAGAGGATTCTGCAACAGAGCAGAGATGGTGTGCTTACTCCAGCAGCACACCCTGGGCCTGCCCCAGCACCACGTAAGCAGTTACAGACCTCAAAGTTAAGAGAAAAGAAGATGCTGTGGTAGCTGCCCTGGTGAGCTGCTTCCCTTATCAATC
>NW_011222994.1:0-514 GCF_000146605.3 Meleagris gallopavo | reverse complement strand
GCAAATCACATTGGTGGTGTTTAGTAATTATCTTTATCTTAAGTATACCTTTTTTTTTTTTCCCTAGCAAGACTAGTAGGTTAACCACAACAAATCAGAACAGAAAACCCACAAACACCTTACCCAGCCTGACCCACAGCAGGTGAAAAGTTGTTATTCCATGCTTCTTCAGAACATCAATGGAAACAAAACCTTTATCTTTTATTCATTAGCTAGGAATAATGCAGGTTGGGATAACTTAGGTTTCTCCATATAGTTGCAATTGAAGAAGTAATTCGCTAATCGTGCCATTCACTTTTGGGGTTCTTTTTCAATCAGGACCACTAGCCGTGAAATGTCATGCAGAGGTTTGGAAATGGGACATTCAGCTCGTAAAGAATGAGCTGCAGGGACAGAACTTTCTTTCTTTATTACATTCTGGAGGTATGTGCAGGACTCAAAGCCACAAAATAAATGCTAGAACAAAGCCCGGTATCATCTAACAACTTTGGTGGGGACGGTAACTATTGTTCAG
>NW_011222993.1:0-354 GCF_000146605.3 Meleagris gallopavo | reverse complement strand
CTCTTCTAGGGACTCTCATTAGAAAGTTAGAACAATAGAATTGTCTGAGTTGGAAGGAATTAAATATCATCTAGTCCAACTTCCCTGCCATGTACAGAGACACCTACAGTTAGATTAGGTTGCTCAGAGCTCCATCCAGGCTGATCTTGAATTTCTCCACGGATGGGGCTTCCACCATCATGCTGGGCAATGTTTTCAGTGTTTACTACCCTAAAATAAATAAATAAAATATATATATAAGCACAGTTCCTTTAAAATATTTCACTAAAATATATGTTTTCTTTGAGTCTTGATGTTAATTCAGAGTTGCCTTTAGATTTTGGAAGTAGCCATTCTGAAGCATCAGATATATTT
>NW_011222992.1:0-547 GCF_000146605.3 Meleagris gallopavo | reverse complement strand
GGTGAGTGCCTTGATGGTATATGCCTGGTTTGCTTTCAGTACTGGATAAGCCTGCAGTAGCCCACTTGCAGTGTCAACACAGGTCAGGGCATATCCGGCCCCTCAGACCGAGAAGGGGCCCAGTGTAGTCGACCTGCCATCGCTGGAGAGGATTGTGTCCTCTAGCAAGATGGGCTGTTGTTTCGGGCAGCGGTCTCGGTCTCATCTTGGAGCAAGCGTCGCAATCCCGGCATGCCTGGACCATGTCAGGTAGCTGTATGCGCAGACCCCATGCTTTAGCAGCTGCCCACATTGCCTTTTGTCCCACATGCCGTAGCTTCTGATGTAACCAACGGGCGATGTTCTCGGATGGTGAATTCTCAATCCATCGAACTCGGGCCAGCGTGTCGGCTTCATCATTTCCCGGTGACTGTAGGGGCTGATGACCAGAAACATGGTAGACACGTAGAGTCCTGTGTTTGACTGTATTCCATATGTCTAACCACATGTCCTTGCCCCAGATCGGCCAGGCATGGATAGTCCATTCTTGGGTGGCCCACTGTGCAAT
>NW_011222991.1:0-534 GCF_000146605.3 Meleagris gallopavo | reverse complement strand
GGAAGCAGCACAAACTGAGTTTGGTAATGCAAAGGATAAGATGTTTTCCATTGAGATGTTAAAAACTTGAGTACTTATGAAGACTTTTGGATCTCAGCTAGGTTCATGAAAATTGGCTGATTTAAGCAATGAGAATGAAGTACTTAGATGTGTAGTTTTTTTGGTGTTGATTTTTTTTTTTTTTTGTAAATCGTGAAACGCACATTCCCATCCTACCCAGCCTTTCTATAAAATGATTGCATATTAGCAACAGCTGTCCTTCATTACAAATTATTTTTATGCCAACCATTTTTTACTATCTTTTAAAAATGATGTGGATTGCTGCTGTTATTGATCCCTCACAGGATCATTAGGATGTGGCCTCTTTCATAGAGAGTTGTTACAATACATAAGTACTGAGAGGATGAATTTACAGATATATAGATACCATTAACATCAATATTTTTCCTTCAATAGAAAAAGTTTACAGGTGACAATGCAAATTTTAGCTGTTAACCAGTGGGGAATCTAAGCACATTTTAGGATCAAATCCCT
>NW_011222990.1:0-419 GCF_000146605.3 Meleagris gallopavo | reverse complement strand
AAATTAATTTATAATATTCAGCTATATTTTCACTTAAACAATAATTAAAAATAGCTAAAAATTATGGTCTCCAGTTACGGGTTTGGGTTTTTGTTTGTTTGTTTGTTTGTTTTTGGTTGTTTTTTGTTTTGTTTTGTTTTGTTTCTTTTCATTTTTTCCCCTGCTGATTCCTGTAATGACCATGGTGGGTGAATGAAGGATGTGTTAACTAAACAGGCAATCTCATTTCAGTGACTGTCTGTGGCTAGCATCTGGTAATCTGGTACTGACTGAGGCTTGTAAGGCTTTTCATAATACCATAAGATTAAGAGCTGATGTTTTGACACATTCTCCTACAGCTGGATCCACACTTGCTGACATTTGCAAAATGGACAAAAGTTCCCACAGTTTCATATGTGCTGTGTGCACAGTAGTTACTA
>NW_011222989.1:0-572 GCF_000146605.3 Meleagris gallopavo | reverse complement strand
CATCCCAGCTCTAGGTGCACATTCATGACACAGGTATTGCAAGTAGGAAAAGAAAGTGCCCTTTGTGGTCTTTCACTTGAAACATTTGGGCAGGAAAAGGACCCAGCCTCCTGTGTCAGACAAATCTCGAGGAAAAATAAGCATTAGCAAAGCTTATTTTTCTCTCAGAAGGTGCTTTGGAGGAAATGTGTGCTTTATGACCTAACTGTAATAGTCATATCTGTCAAGTGGGTTCTGGATGACCTGTGTCATTAATTTCTAACTCTGCGCAGGACAGTGCAGCTGACCTGATTTTAATGAAGACTCTGTGCAGGTGTGTGGATTTGTTTTCCTTGATCATAGTGTTCATGGTTAGATGGGACTGAAGGTTGCTTTTAAGTCAGAGTGCTGAAAAAACTCACTGTTTGCTGAACAAAAATTTTTTTGCCTGTCTTTTTTTTTCTTTAGGAAAAGTTCCAGTAGAACTTGCTTAGAAGTACAATCATGCATTCATCAATTAAACTACCTCTGTTAACTTTGCTATGTTACTTATTATTGAGTGATAAAACCTGTTTGATTTTCAAATGGAGTCT
>NW_011222988.1:0-507 GCF_000146605.3 Meleagris gallopavo | reverse complement strand
GCACTGCAAACAGAAATTGGGTCATCAGCAAACCCCTTTCTAGTCGTATATTAATAAATTTAATTGACTTTGAAAAACATTTCTGAGAAAAAACTAAAGACATGTTGGACCTTGTGCCCTTCTTGCTCCCTCCATTCCCCCAAGATTATTTTAACCTTCTTGTTTTCCTTCCAGCAGTTATTACTGCCTATTCCAACCATTAAATAATGCTCCCAGGGAGCAGCTAGCTGAATGTGCACACAATCACCAGCACCAGTGGTGCCAGGGTTGCTTCTGTCATACTGTCCTTGCAACAGCTCTCACTGAGTTCTCAATATGACAGCAAAAAGGGCTCTGTCATCTGTTTGGCTTCACACACAAATGTTATCCATCACTTTGGAAATCACTTCTCCCACACCCCAAATTACAATTTTGGAAAGATGCTGAATTGTAAATAAACACCCCAAGAGCACTCCAAAGAGAATGTGACTCATTTCCCTTTTGTAACAACCAAAGCAGGAGACCCAC
>NW_011222987.1:0-479 GCF_000146605.3 Meleagris gallopavo | reverse complement strand
ATTTAAATGCATGGAATACAGGGACTTCTGGTTTATTAAATTAATGGGAAATATAGATTCACTTTGGAAGTAATACAAATCCAAAACAAGAGGCAGAAATCAAAATTTCAAAACCTCATGACATTCTGGAATGATTCATAACCAAAAGAATACGACCAGTTTTCTTCAGACTCAGTTGAAAGTTTTTCTTTCTCTCCCTAGGAAATAGAACCATTTCATAATGGAACTTGTGGAGAGATGGATAACTCCATCTCCTCATAAAAAGAAATATTGCTCATAACTCTAGTAAGGTTCTTGAATAACAACATTTGGAAGACTTTATTCATAACAAGTTTTCTTTAATTTTTTAATCTTGAAACACGATTTGCTAAGCTGCAATAAGAAGGTAAAAAATATGCAAAAATAAAAGAATCTTGCATTTTACCATTATTTTCCCCTCTATAATCCATTAAAAGTGACAGAATTTGGGTAAATCAAGA
>NW_011222986.1:0-503 GCF_000146605.3 Meleagris gallopavo | reverse complement strand
TAGATGGCACAGCTGTCACACCACAAATAGAAGAGCATCTCGATCAGCTCGTCCATGCAGATCAGCTAATGGTGGTGACTGTGTTGAAAAATAGCGTTTAGTAGATAAGAATTTGCTGCATGAATTAATATTATTATACTCTTTGTACCTGTCATAGTTTCCATGGAAACAAATAGGAAGTGTTACTTTTGGAGTGAACCTAATAGTAAAATACCAACAAAAAAGAAAATACAAGAAAAAAAAAACAAAACCACAGCATTTTCTTCTGTAGTTTACATTTGGGGTGTTTTCTCAAGTTTATGAGTATTTAGTGTGTTTCAAACTTTCAGGCTTTACAGAAATTATTTTTGCATGCCAAGCTTCTCACATAGTTATGATTTTTAGATACTGCTTCCTGGTCTAAAAGTAATCAACCTCACTGAAGCAGGATAAACCATTTGAGAGACCAGACAGGGATATCCAGGAAGTCTCAAGACCCACAGAGGTTGTTGTTAGCAAGATGT
>NW_011222985.1:0-501 GCF_000146605.3 Meleagris gallopavo | reverse complement strand
AACCTCAGTGTTAAGCATCATTTCATGCTGCTGCAGTCAGTACCTCTGGCACAACGCTGGCCAACTGTCACTGTTCCAAAATCCTATTACTTCCCTGTTGAAACCCACGAGAAGCAGCTCAGTTTATGGCATCTTCTGGGGGAGCAGGGAGCAGACTGTAGTCAGCACAACCCACAGCAGAGATGGAGCCTATTTAAAGCTGGTCACATTAGAATGAGCAAAAAGTGTCCCCCCAAACTATTTAAAATTTGCTAAAATAGAGTCACCCAATATCCAAAAGCTATGGAAAGGAAATCGCAAGGAGACTTACAGAATGCAAAGAAACAAAGAAACAAGAAAAAAACCCAACACCCAGCAGTTCTACCAAATAAAATATCATCAAAAGCTTTTTATTTTTTCCCCCGGACATTACTGAGATGACAATCAATCAGTCTGGCTACTTCGACTTCGTACAGCATAATACCAGAGGATTTAGCAAAAATGAAGTATTAAATTATTCAG
>NW_011222984.1:0-466 GCF_000146605.3 Meleagris gallopavo | reverse complement strand
AAGAAGTTGGGATCAAGTCTCAAGAAATCAGAGGGACTTAACCAATGAAGACTAGCTTTTTTCTAGTCCATTTGTTTAGCGTTGTGCATTGTGTAGACATCCCCAGTTGCAAAGTGGCTTTAAGTAGAACAGATTAACCAATGCAGCATAAAGAAGGTGTACTTACTCTCAGCTAAACAGTACCTTGTTACTACAGAACTACTTATGTGGAAAAAGGAACTCGGTATTTCCTCAAGCTGTCTTTGGTACAAAAGTTAAATACCTCCCTATAGGTAGCATCTAATAAAGGAAAGGCATTGGCAACATGCCAAACTTTGCTTTATGTAAAATATATTAGCAGTAATAAACTTCAGAAAAGGAGCTAGAAAAAAAGAACAACAACTGGTAGAAATAACATTAAAAGTTCCTCTGTTTTGAATTGGTCGCAGCTTGCCGTCTTCCTTGTACTGCCACTAAGGAGTAAAGG
>NW_011222983.1:0-475 GCF_000146605.3 Meleagris gallopavo | reverse complement strand
AGAGTTTGCAGTTATTCAGCCCTTGAGCGATGAGTTCTGCCTTGTTCTAGGATATCTTCTCACTTGGAAGTTTGACATTAACTTTCTTTCAAAGCGGACTTCTTCTCAGGTATATGCTCTAGTTTTTTTCTTTTTTTTAATAGTTTGTTTACTTGATTTGGGTATTGAGATTTATATTTTGGCCTCTTTCTTTTAATTGTATATTGTCCTACTTCCTTTGGACATACTGGGACTCTGTTCCAAAAGCATCAGTAGATGTCTGTCGAGGATGGCAATATTAGAGTAATAAATTTTAAAATTCATAAATTGTTTTTTTTTTGTCTGGTTTTAAACAAGCTTGTGACATTTTATGATCTTCAAGTCATTCAAAAGGTTACTAAGAACTAGATCACTCTTCTAAACACTCATTCTGAATGTCAGAATAACTTTTCCTCCATATAGAAGCTTATATGTATTATTTGCAGAGTAAGCTTTT
>NW_011222982.1:0-352 GCF_000146605.3 Meleagris gallopavo | reverse complement strand
GCCGTGCCCCAATAAATCCGTAAATAAAGAGCCTTTTTGGGGGTCCAGGAAAACCCCCCATTTTGGTCACGCTTTGCGCCACGGCCTCAGCGGCGCTGCAGGAGCTGAGCAATGGCGGCTGCAGCCGGGCACGAGGGCACAACTGCGTCCTGTCTGCCTGGCCGTCAGTCTGTCCATCGGTCTGCCTGTCTGTCCGTCCGTCCGTCCGTCCGCCTTCCTGCTGCAACGTTCCCCCTCTGCTCTGAGCTGCGCCCATGCGCTTCTGTCAGGTTTCCAGCCCTGCTCTGCGCTGCACCGATGCATCCCTACGGCCTTTGTGTCCCTGCACAGCACCGATGCATGCGGTGCTGTT
>NW_011222981.1:0-466 GCF_000146605.3 Meleagris gallopavo | reverse complement strand
TTTTATGTGCAAACTCATTCAATACATTATGATACCAGAAATAGGCATTTAAAGGAGTCATGATGAGCTTTTTCAAACACTTTAAGGCGTTTTCTAGGAAACATAAATTATATACTTGAAAAATATTGTGAATTGAGGTTAAATTGTATGACTACAGAATAAAGAACTAGATAGTTTTGTATTTTAGAAAGATTTTGCTTTTACGGAAAAAAGAAACCAAAACTTTTCAGCAGAACTTTTTCTTCTTTCCCCACCCAATAACTACAGAAGGATGATTCTTTGTACTGTAAGTAGTCAAATGAATAGCTTTGTGCATGTGAATTGAACCAGAGTACTCAGATGAGCATCTATTCATGTCAGAGTTCATAGGAGCTGAAATTGTGTTAAGTGAGCTTTTCTAGTACTGACCTAACACCAGAAGAAAATAGCTTGAAAATAAATGCATTTCTGACAACTTTTAGGCTTT
>NW_011222980.1:0-417 GCF_000146605.3 Meleagris gallopavo | reverse complement strand
ATTAAAGCAGAACTTCCCTGATATTCATTATGTTTAAATGCAGCCTTCTGTAGGTCCCACATGATTTCATTCTAGTTTCAATAAATATAGGCTAGGGCCTGTATCCTATGAACTTCTTCCGTAGATATTTTATATTATAGGAAGGAAAAGTAAAATGAATAAATGAGGAGAAAACACCCTTTTGTAGTGTTGGTGATAACCAAAATTAGCAATGTGTTTGTTTTTTCTAAGTCTATCTTCAGACTTTTTATAGTTACCAACATCCTTATGAACATAATGAAACTCTGACTTTGAGCAGCGTTTAACCTGAGAAATATTTGTGTACTGTCACCATTTATCCTTAAATAGCTGTTTTATTTTGGCATTACCATGAAGTCCTAAACACGACAGTTCTCTCTGACTTATATTAATCTGTTT
>NW_011222979.1:0-410 GCF_000146605.3 Meleagris gallopavo | reverse complement strand
CTTCCAGAGGCAAGCAGCTGTGGAGGAAGGTGCTTTCAAAATGTCCACAAAGTGATGTCTATTGTCACACGGTAGGACCCATCACTTGCCCCCTCAACAAATCAATCAGAGTCTTATCACAAGAAATACCTCAGGAAGCAAGCTTGGAGCCCAAAAAAACAAAAGAAGGATTCTCACAATTAGTAAAATTAATAATTTTTTTCTTTAAATAAATAAATAAATAAACTGTTCCATGTGCTGTGAATGCAGCCCATCACCACCCTATTGCATTTTGATATGTAAAGACTGATGCATGTTTCAACCATAAACATATGTGTCAGCCACTGCAGAATCAGGTCAAAAGCCTGATTATGACCTAGGGCTAGTTTGATGGTGTAGGCTGTCACTCATTTCAGAAGGAACTGAAGCCA
>NW_011222978.1:0-321 GCF_000146605.3 Meleagris gallopavo | reverse complement strand
AGAGAGTAGAAAATACATATTCCTCACTGTGTGCATGTTTATACAAGCGTACGTATTACATAAATACACATCTACTTGTCAGATTGCTGGTAAATTAAATTGCTTCCTGTAGAGGATCTGGCAAGAGGGATTTTTTTTTTTTTTTTTTAAGTTGTGGGAGTGTAAAAGGTGTCTGGGCAAGCTGGGCCAGATAAACACGTGGCATGTGGAGAGATCAGGAGGAGGGAAGGAGATGTAGAAGCTGGCCCAACTGGCATGGCAGAGGTGATATCTGGGCTGAAAAAACAGATAGGCACGGCAAAGCCACATCCAGTCCAACCA
>NW_011222977.1:0-430 GCF_000146605.3 Meleagris gallopavo | reverse complement strand
ACTGGAGACACAAATTCTTTCTGTGGTGGACTGACTAACTGTAACCACAGCAAAAACAGAAATTATGCAGAAGTACGTTATCTTGATCTTTCTAGGTAGCTTGCAGAGTTGAAAGAAGAGTAACTGAAAAGTAAAGGCCTTTTTTTTTTTTTCTTCGTATATCTTATATGTCCCTGTTCTGAAGCTTTCAGTAAACCTGCCTCACAGCAGAAATTAGATTGATATGATATTAGAGGCTGGTCCAAAAAAGATTACTTCATCCTAACTTCTGCAAGTAATTGTATATATGAAGAATAGGTTGTCTTATCAGACTACATCTCTGAAACAGTTCTGCCCAAGTTTTCTTTGAGAAAGTCTCAAATCTGAACAATAACACATCCTTTTTTCTTTCCACTTTTTAAATTACATTAGCAATGGAAGCTATGAGCCA
>NW_011222976.1:0-375 GCF_000146605.3 Meleagris gallopavo | reverse complement strand
CCAAAAGAATAGTATCCAATATAAATTTTCTATTTTAACTTGAAATGTTATTCTTCTGTATCACAATCCAACTTTTTCATTCAAGTTAACGAGATTTTTTCTAAACTACCTAAATAGACAAAAAATATAGTAAAACTTCACTGAGCTATAATGAAAAGGCAAGAAAAGATTTTCTGTATTTTCAGATCTTGTAATTGGTGTCCTCTCACTACTCATAGTCATATACTAGTCATTCCAAGTGTCTTCACTTCACAAGTATTCCAGCTTCTAAAAAAGTATGCCTAGCATTCTTTTAAACCTTAGAGAATAAGTCTGGTCCCAATAGTTTAAAATCCCTTTTTTTCTGTCTAGAAGCTGAGCTTTGTAGAATTTCAT
>NW_011222975.1:0-528 GCF_000146605.3 Meleagris gallopavo | reverse complement strand
CCGTGAAGATGAGCAGAGAAAATGAGCAATTGTTGAACTATTTTTTTCTCTGAATTGCATTGCTATGGTAAAGTATTAAATAAGTTTTAGAGGTTTAAAAAACTAAACTTTTTTTCTTTTTTTTCTTTTTTCCCAGAATGAGACAGTCCTACTCCTGTTGAAGGAAAGGCAGAATTTCATATAATATATACCAAATCCAATTCAAGCGCATTTCTACAGAAAATCAGTGTCTTGCTGATACTGAGACAGGGAACTGTGTGTCCTTCTCCCAGCAACGTAAAACATACAGTACTTCAGAACATGATTTCATTTGAATTCGTTATGCCTGTGGCCTTTAATTGAAGTGTTCCTTTCTAATGACATCATTCTACAGAGTGTTCCCTATTTAAGTGTCTTATATGAATATAAAAAGCAGAAACAACAGTAACTGTCTTTTTTCCCTTTTGCTTCCCAGCCTCTTGAGATAAATAGCTTCATTAGTTTATGAGGTTTAGCTTATATACAAGAAAGCGAGTTTATGAAGGAGAG
>NW_011222974.1:0-392 GCF_000146605.3 Meleagris gallopavo | reverse complement strand
GTGCACAGCTCAGTGCTGTCAGGGCTAACCAATGCAGGGCGATGATGACTCAGGCTGAAATAATTCCACTGGGATGGCTGGGGTTGGAAGACTTCACAGGAGGTGGACATGATAGGAAATTGCCTTTCACTGGTATGTATGTAAGCTGCCTTCCTCCCTCTGGGGGCTCCAGGATAGGAGAAAGACAGCCTGGAAGATTCAAGCCAGTGGTTGAGGGGGTCTCTTTTTTCCAGCACCGTCAGTCCTTTGGCCTTCAGCAATCACGGTCCTTGACAAGAAAATACACGGAGTTATGAAAGTCAGATGGGAAAGAGGCCCTAGTTAAGTCACATATTTATTGACTGAAGAGTAAAACTATTTTAGGAAAAGATCTCCAAATGATGTAGTACCTT
>NW_011222973.1:0-422 GCF_000146605.3 Meleagris gallopavo | reverse complement strand
TTGTGGTGTGGAGATGGTGATAGAGGAAAAAATATATAGAGGTAAGCAGTTCTGCTGAGAAGAACCTTGGGAAGAGATGAGGAGGTTTGTGCTGGCAGATTTAGCACCTGTGTGGAGGACAGAAGGCTGAAGTGTTGTGCTTCACCATATCCCTTCCTCTCCACCAGTTATTACCTGTGTTTGGCATTGGTGCGGTTACAGCAAATACCCAGGGAGCTTGTGCACTGCATGGGTGGTGGAGATAGGAGATAAAAAAGAGGTTTTTCTGTGACTGGGGGGAAGTCCATTTCTGCTCATCTTCTGGAAGCCGGATGGCGTGTCTGCTTTCAAAAACTTGAAAAAACAACAAAAAATCCTACATAAAACAGGAGAGCTTCTCTCTGCTTGCTTTTTTTTTTTTTTTGTTCTCCTTCCTCGCCCAG
>NW_011222972.1:0-519 GCF_000146605.3 Meleagris gallopavo | reverse complement strand
TTGTCAGGCTGGAACACTGCTGCTATGTGGGAAACTATTGCCATCTGTTTCATCCTGGCTGTTTGGGATTGGTCTTTTTGCCATACTGTTTGCTCTTCCAAAAGCCCAACTATTTCTTTTTAAACATTTTTGGGGTTTTTTTGTTTGTTTGTTTGTTTTTGTTTTTGTTGTTGTTGTTGTTGTTGATGTGTTTTTTAAGTAAATGATTTCTATCATCTCTTGAGTTCAAGGTTTTCAGTGAGCCTTTTCTACTCAGGGATGATATTTATGTACAAGAGTGCAGTAAAAATGTGAGAAAGCTGTACCTTGCTAAAGCATATTGATTGGAACTTAAAAGGCTTTTTCTAAGGCTCTGTTTTAGTCTCTGCATGCCTTTTATTTCTTAAGTTCCACAGAACAGTTTCCTCTGATGCCCTCTGCTTTCGGGAACTTCTGTAATCTAACTGGTTTCCACCATCCTCTTGTGTCTTTTATCCCCTGTCTCATAATTTAAAGGGATTTTGTCGGCCACTTTAAGGA
>NW_011222971.1:0-422 GCF_000146605.3 Meleagris gallopavo | reverse complement strand
TGAGTTCGATGGATTGAGAATTCACCATCCGAGAACATCGCGCGTTGGTTACATCAGAAGCTACGGCATGCGGGACAAAAGGCAATGTGGGCAGCTGCTAAAGCATGGGGTCTGCGCATACAGCTACCTGACATGGTCCAGGCATGCCGGATTGCGACGCTTGCTCAAAGATGAGACCGAGACCGCTGCCCGAAACAACAGTCCATCTTGCTAGAGGACATAATCCTCTCCAGCGATGGCAGGTCGACTACACTGGGCCCCTTCCTCGGTCTGAGGGGGCCGGATATGCCCTGACCTGTGTTGACACTGCAAGTGGGCTACTGCAGGCTTATCCAGTACTGAAAGCAAACCAGGCATATACCATCAAGGCACTCACCAAACTGATGTCTGCCTACGGGACACCTCAAGTCATTGAGAGCGAC
>NW_011222970.1:0-488 GCF_000146605.3 Meleagris gallopavo | reverse complement strand
AATTTACAGTAGAACAGTGTTCCTGTACAGAAAGCTATTTATTTGTTAGCAATGATTTGAAATTCCTGCAGTGAATTCAGAACAGCACAACTGTAGCTCTCTTCCCTAGTGTGGGTCAGGAGTGGAATACAGCGAGGAACTGACAGAATTTCCAAATCCGGCAGGGAACGTGCTGAACTTCATAGTGGTCAGCCTGCCCACATCATGCTTATTTGTTTCAGGATCTGCCGTGGTGGTTTAAAGAGGTTTAAATCCCGCATTCTGCCTCTGACAGATCATGGTCTTTTTACAGCACGGACAAGTACTACGCTGGATTCAAACCAACAACTATTTTCTTGACCTTGTCGTGTAAACACTGCTTCTAGCATTATGCTTTCAAAGAACAATCTCTAAGATCACTGCCAAGCCCATCTGTTTGTGAAACGGTTGCTGTTTTTCTTACCTTGTTCTTATCATAGGGACTTCAGATAGAAAACTTCCTTAGGATT
>NW_011222969.1:0-431 GCF_000146605.3 Meleagris gallopavo | reverse complement strand
AACAACCTGTTCCAGGCGTTACTGTCCTCTGAGTTATGTTTGACTTTAATTCCTTGTAATTTTCCCTTTTCTTTTTCCCCCTTCTTTTTCTTATTTGTTTTTTCCTTTTCTTTTTCCTTTCATTTTCCCTTTTTCTTTCCAAATTAGACCGATTGTCTTTTTCTCTTCATATAACAAAAGTTGTTCTCTCTTTTTTGTAATGATCCTCTCTAGGTGGGAAGACAGCTTTTCTTACACACTCCCCTAAGCCAGTTCCCTCAACCCTTTCTGCTTTCTGAACTGCTTCTCTCTGCTGCTCTGCCTCTCCTGAGAACATTCCCGCATTTATCTGGATCTTGCTCAGAATGCATTGCTTGCTTTGCATTTTAATCCACTCTCAGAAATGCTCTCAACTCCCTTCTCCCCAGCATTATCCACAAGTTTGTAAGTTT
>NW_011222968.1:0-381 GCF_000146605.3 Meleagris gallopavo | reverse complement strand
GACCTAAGGAGACTGCCCTAAGAGGAATAAAGTGAAGTATTAGTAAGGTTAGTGTTAGAGAAGGAAATTCTCCAGGTCCCATTCACATTGCTCCAACTCCCTCAGTAGTAGAATGTGCATCTTCTCTCCAGGACCCTGCACAGATCAGCAGCACGGCCGCTCTCTTAGTCTGTAGAGATCTTGTAGAGACTTGCAGTGTCTTTTAGTAAATTAGAAGGGGGGAGAGAAGTTGTCTAAGGGGTCCCATTTATGATCTTTCTGGTTCTCTTTCCTATTTCCTCCCCTTTTTGGTCCGGACCTTTTGTTACTAATAACAGACTGGCTTCTTGAATCCAGCAAGCAGCGTAGTCTGATTCCTCCTTTGAAAAGAGGGTTTTATTC
>NW_011222967.1:0-474 GCF_000146605.3 Meleagris gallopavo | reverse complement strand
GGAGGCAGACACAATGTCAGATGCGCTTTCCATTCCTTGCAACTTCTTGTTTCAATTCAGCATTAACCTTCTCAGCTAGAGACTAACGAGATTTCTCTCGCTGGGTGCAACCCCAGGTCACTGCCTTCCATGCACAGCCCACAGCCCACCCCGTACTCCCAGCCCCCCTGCCAGGGCTCAGCTCCCACCCCACGCCCGCTGTGCCCCGCAGCTGCCAGGCGTGCAGTTCTGTATCAGCAGCCACGTGCAAATCAGTGGCTGCAGCCACGTCACTCTCTAATACGTCGTATGCACACACTGTGCCCCAGGCAACCAACTGGCTGTGCCAGTTCTCATCTGCAGTTTGTGTGTTTTTTTTAATTAATTAATGCACATTTTTCGCTAATCCAGGGTCAGAATTGCAGGGACAGCCCCTCGCAGCAGCATAGCAGAGTTCAGCAGACCATAACCCTGTGCTCCACGCTGCTTTATCTC
>NW_011222966.1:0-484 GCF_000146605.3 Meleagris gallopavo | reverse complement strand
AGATGATAAAGACTTACTAAAAATTATTATTATTATGTTTGAGAATTCTGATAAATCATGGACAAAAAAATGGCTTCAGGAGTTCAATACTATCTAAGAAATCAAAAGGTAGCAGAATATACACAAAATAATGATAAAAAAGTATTTATGTAATATATATAATATAAATCCCATGATCAACATTTTTATCTCATCTCAGACATCCACTTGTGCCTGTCTAGTTCCCCAAGACAGAGTTAGGAGAAACAGTTCCAGAATATGAAAGCTGTAGCATGGTAGTCTATTGTGAATTTTACCAGGCAGGAAGATTGATTTCTTACCTCATACAGCTTAATACCTCATTGTCAGCAGTGTATTTCTTACTTAGAAATGAAATCGCTGTTCCATCCTGCTCAAGCCTGTACAGTTGGGCTGAGGTACAAAAAAGACTGAAGGAAACTATGGTGGTTAAATCCTCATTTGCCCAAGTTAATGACTGAACTCC
>NW_011222965.1:0-528 GCF_000146605.3 Meleagris gallopavo | reverse complement strand
AATAAGTGAAAATGGTGAGCAGTACATTCACGGAGATTAATAACGTGATCAGGTGAGCATTGAAAATCCGCATAAAGAATTCAAAGGAGAGGCTGGAAACCTGCTTAAGAATCCCCAACCCTGTAAAATTAGCAGCTCCCTCTGGAAATGGGTATGCCACATAATATGCAGATGCCACATAGTTATTTCCATCCATGTTTTCAATTGGCTATATATACCTATTGCTCCATAGAGCAAAGTGGTGAACTTAATTAAGGCCCAGTATGTTTTTAGCATTAAGAAAGAAGAGACAGTGGCATGCAGCCCCTTAAAAGGCAGTTTCAGTAGAGAAAGCATTTTTCTCTTTTTTCTTTTACAGAAACAAGATAGCAAGGCTCAAAGTTTACAAATATCCTAGAGTATTGGCCGTCCGCCTGGACTTTTCAAGGTCACGCTTTCAGACAGTACTGGTGAAACAGATAAACTTTCCCAATGAAGCTGTCTGAGAGCGGAGAGAGAGATTTGTTCAAAAAGCTAAAAAGCAACTGT
>NW_011222964.1:0-466 GCF_000146605.3 Meleagris gallopavo | reverse complement strand
CCTTTCCTGTTCAGAGTATGTTTGTTGGCTTTGCTTTCAGTTGCTCCTTTTGCTTTCCATTCTTTGCCTTGCCTTGCTTTGCCTCCCTTGTCTCCTTGCCCATGCCATTCCTCTGACCTTGCCTTCACTTACCTGATGCTGTCTCTCTGCCTTGACTGTTGTGTTTTTTCCTTTCCAGACTTCTGGAAGTGCAGGCAGCTCTCTAGGCTTTTGTGCAGTGCTTGCTGCATTTGCAGCTCCTTCTCGGTTTCCCAGGTGGGTCCCCGCCTCGTGGGCACTCCTTCCGCTCTTGCCTTGTGCTGAACGGTCGGCTTTTGCTCTGCTGGCTGGGTGGATCCATGCCCGGTAGCTACCCTTCCCTCCTCCTTGGCATGACTGCCAGTGCTTTGCCTTCCTCCAGAGAGGTGTTTTGTTCCGACTGGCAGCCACAGACTCCTTCTGGGCTGGCGACCCTGAAGGTGCATGT
>NW_011222963.1:0-432 GCF_000146605.3 Meleagris gallopavo | reverse complement strand
AATAAAAGAAATTAAAACATATATATACTAATAAAAAATAAAACATAATAGATAACATTTTCTGGAAACTTTCCTGTTTGTCTTTTGTTGGTTGTTGTTTTTTTCCCTTTGCTATCTAAATCTCAAGGAAAACATCAAGGATTCACTACCAATATACCTACAGTCTCTCTCTGTGGGTACAATCCTCTTGTTTAAAGATACACACTTGTTTTATTCCAAATACCTTCCCTTATCACCACCTGTGCATTAATTATGACATCTAGTGTACCAGGGCAGCATTACTTAAACATTAAAAAGCCTTATAGCTGCTGACAATTCAATACAGAAAGCAAGATGCTGATTCCAAGAGCATACTTAATAACCACGCTATTCTCTTCTCATCACCATCTTTCCAAATGGAAACATGTAGGTGATTAATTACCCTACATCAAA
>NW_011222962.1:0-491 GCF_000146605.3 Meleagris gallopavo | reverse complement strand
TTTATACACTGACTTGAAATATCATTATAGTACACACTATAATGTCTCTGTATTCTTAATGCAAACATTGTTATAAAAATTTCATAGTTAACAGTGAAAGGCTAGATTTTATGACTGTCTTCAAGCACCAAGGCATTCACATCCTCCTTAATTGACATGCTTTTCAAGTCACATTTGACCTTTTCGGCTTCTCATGCACTGAAAACGAAGGAAGAATTAGCCTAATGTTTTAAGACTGTTGATCAAAGTTCTTAGAATATATTTCAGCTTTTCAAGTGGTATATATCTGGCAGTTTTCCCAGAAGGGGAACCAAGCCTTTTTCCCCCTCTAAACGACTGCCCATTCTCACCCTGCATCATAGTTCTGCAAAGCAGAAGAAATCATGGAAATGGAACAGGAAGTCACGATATGGCAGAGAAATTTACAGCACACGCATTAGCACAGCAAATAAAATTATTAAATTCCAAAAGCACTAGAAAATGGTCTCTGA
>NW_011222961.1:0-558 GCF_000146605.3 Meleagris gallopavo | reverse complement strand
AAACCCCAGGCACAGCTTTCTGCTTCTAGATCCTGCCTTGTGGATTAAGCACCTAAGAGTCACAAACTTACATCCTTTCCCACCACCACTTGTTTTCCTCTTCTCCCTGTTGGTGCAGCCCTGAGTCAGTCATGAGTTTCACAGACTTATTTTAACCCCTAAGGAACTTAAAAGCCATGTGTAGCTCCTGAACAGCTAGAGACTTGTGAATGGTGCAGATGTGGCCCTGCCATCAAAGCCAGACCTCTGAAAGCAGGTTTGTCCTGGCCCCACAGCTGGAGGGCTGTCTAAATCCTCGGCTGCAGGAAGAAGCAACTGAGAATGACTTTGCAGCTTTGTTGGGGTCGATCCATTTGTGCACCTAGCTCAGCTCTGATCCAGAGTGGAGCCACTGTCATCTCTTTTACACACAGAACTTTCTGCAGCTCTTCTCTCATAACTCAGTCACATGGAGACAAAGCAATGCATTTGAAGGATCGAGCAGATTCCTCTTGTTTGGGACAGGTCAACATAACTACACACCTGTTCTATATTCTACACCTGCTCCTCAATGCATTC
>NW_011222960.1:0-354 GCF_000146605.3 Meleagris gallopavo | reverse complement strand
TTGCTCCACATGAACCATTTTACCAAATACTTCTAGCTTTTTAATGCATTAGATTTGAAATATTCTTCTGAACATTTTTAATTGGCTTTTTTTGCTTATATTTTGCTTATCACACGTAATATATGAAATATATTGTTGCAAGTAACTTTTTTTTGTCACTGTATTGTGACATGTCCTGCAGTGTCTGAACTTGATAAGTTACTGGATGAATGCTTTAAGGATCAATTTAACTGTGCTTTTTCCACCTGCAGTTCAGACTGTGGTTTAAAACACAGATTCTCACATGGTTTCCAGTTTTCCCCAATCTCTTAAAATCAGGTCTCTTTCTGTGCCTGGGAGACTGAAGTTTCCCTG
>NW_011222959.1:0-443 GCF_000146605.3 Meleagris gallopavo | reverse complement strand
TTTTTTTCTTTTTATTTCCCCACACCACAACAGCAGTAGTGCAATTTTACAAGTGGAAAAGTCTGTAAATCTGTGGCTAGATAATAATTTCCTTTTTTTTAATAAACATATTTTGTCTGCGTTCTTAAAAACAAAACAAAAACAAACTCACTCCATGTTCAGATTAGATCAAGTTGAATGAATCTCTGAAGTGATGCCTTCTTCAAGACAGTTTTAAATTTAATGCTGTTAGGTCTTAGTAGACATTTAAGAGAAGAGTTGTGGGTTTTTGTTTTCTTTTAAAATTATTTTGTTTAAATCATTACTATTCTGAACAGTCATGATGCTGGGTGAGAAAAGACAGGAAAGTAAATTGCTGAAATACAACCTTCTGGATTCAGACAAGCAAATGGATCATTGATTTCAAAATAACAGGTCAGCGTCTCAATCCATTCTTGACAGTG
>NW_011222958.1:0-536 GCF_000146605.3 Meleagris gallopavo | reverse complement strand
AACTGAAGAATAGATACCTCGTGGGATATTGTAATTCTGCACCCTTTGTCCCCTCTCTCACTTTTCTTGCCTTTTCTCACATAAAAACTACGTGCTTAAATATATTCAGTCCTACCTCTTGGCATTTATCACTGAAGTGTGGAGGAACACTACACAAAATTAAGCACTGTGATTTATGTCCAGAAATATTTCTCTCCTCCTTATGAACAATTTTGTCACTGTGAAACACTTCAGTAGCTTTTGACAAGTTTTCTGGTATTGCTCATCCTTCTATTAATTTTTTACAGTCCTCTTTGTGCCACTTCCAATTCTTCTCTATTCCAAATACACACCTGATCTTCAGATGTTCTTACAGCCTAATGTTGTCTCAGAAAGGATCAGCCTGGCAGAGAACATTCTTTCACGTACAACACTATCGAGTTAAATTATATCATGTTCTCACTGTTCAAAATTTATTTCCTTTTTTATTCTAAAAACTTCACATATGGTGTTCTTTCTTTTTCTGCTCCTCTTTTGTCTTGAAATAATGTTTCCTT
>NW_011222957.1:0-529 GCF_000146605.3 Meleagris gallopavo | reverse complement strand
ACTGTTCTGCACCTAGGCAACTCTCAAAAGCATTCAGTGGAACCTCTTTTTTCTCAGAAAGGCAAATATATTATGTATCACTGTTACCATCTACCTCATAAATAACTGAGGAAAACATACCCACAACAAATTACCTGGGAATATTGATTACCTTTTGCATTACCACTGGGTTTTATCATTTAAGAATTCTATACATTCAAGTTTTCAAGAATATGAGTTTCTGAACTGCACAACAAACAAGGACAGAAAGTACTGAGAGCCCCTCTGCAGCACTGCCCACACAGCAGCACAGAAGTCATTCTGGGCTTCTGATAGCAAACATTTCATAACAGCACAGGAAGCAAAATGAAAACAACCAATTCACTTCAGTCACTACTGCTGCATTACAGAAGGATCTCCATAATTGTATTTCACCATGCCTTAATTATGTGTTATTTAATAGAGAAACTTACCTACACTTGTGACAATTTACTAACTAAAATTTGAACGCCCCCCCCTTTTTCTCAACTTTTGAAAGACTACACTCAAA
>NW_011222956.1:0-437 GCF_000146605.3 Meleagris gallopavo | reverse complement strand
AGCTCGGCACACGACCACCCAGCCACAGAAGCCCTTACAACCCCCTGTACCCCAGTTCCTCCCAGCAGAAAACCCCTGAGAGCAGCTATTCTCACCCATGCCAATGCGCTGCGGAGCTCCAGCCGGTGCTGCGGAGGGTCACAGAGGCGGGCAGACTGGGCAAATGGAGCTGGGCTCACAAAAAGCAGCGGCCAAAGGGGCGCCTTCCCTGCTTACAGGGGTCCCCCGACGCTGCCTCCACTGCAAAGGGCCTAGGACTCCAAGGCACAGCCAATCCCTGACTTACAGGGCAGCCTCGGTCCGTGGGCAGAGGGAGGCTCCTTCTCTCCCACTCTGGGGCACCTTGACCCATACCCCACTAACGGGGCGGTCGCCCCACACAGGCTGCCAGCAGAGCACAAAGGCTCCCGCACCCAGACCCTGATTACAGGCGGGGC
>NW_011222955.1:0-441 GCF_000146605.3 Meleagris gallopavo | reverse complement strand
GTGTCTGATCTGGTAATACTTTACAAAAAATAAAGTCACATAAATGCTTTATATGCAGATAGATAAATATAGGATATATAGAGGTGTCAACCAGAAAACTGACAAGAGGTACAGTATTTACAGAGACTGAAGATCCTGTTTAAAAAAGCAGTGTGACCTTTTAAAAAACAGTTAACTTTTTTTTTAAAAAAAGCTTCCTATTAAGAGCTTAACGTTGACATATTTTATATAATGACGGAAGGGGAGAGTTCCAAGCGTAGTATTTGGATTGTCCAACTAGCCACACTGCAAAACCTTAAATTCTCAGTGAACAAAGCAGCACTGTTCAAACAAACAAATAAAAACCCAATAGTCAATTCCTATAAGGACCTCAAGAGAAGCAGGCAAGGACAACGTGACTTCTGCCAGACTCTCAGTGTCCCGGCAATCTGCCAGTAACCA
>NW_011222954.1:0-472 GCF_000146605.3 Meleagris gallopavo | reverse complement strand
TTATTTTTGTTTTGTTTTATTTTTGTCTTTTCAGTTGTTGTTGCTGTGACAAGATTGAGTAGTTTCCGTATTTTTTTTTTTAATTTCTCTAGTATTTTGTGCATTTGTGATTGTCCCTTCTTGAAATAGCAGCTTCTGATATAGATCATATAAGAGAAGATATAATAAAATTCTGAACTGGAAAAGACTCAAAAAGCCTGGCAAAAAAGAAGTTCTTTACTTATTGTGATGGCTCTCTGTGTCTTAAACAGCAATTACATGGAAAATATTATTTTAGTTTAAAAAGTCCCGGTTACATACATCTGCTGTTTTTCAAGTTATATTTTTAAAGAGTAGTTTTCTGGTGAAAGTTTGATTACAAAAATAAAAGACTAAATTAATGTTTCCAAATGAGACTGAACATGCACGAGATAAAGATAGGCACGCATCTTAAAAGCTAGTTGATGTGCTTACCCTTTTCTTAAGAGGATCT
>NW_011222953.1:0-405 GCF_000146605.3 Meleagris gallopavo | reverse complement strand
GTCCCATATTCCAGCCACTGAGAATCGGAGTAGCGGTCCATCGCGAGTGGCACTTCTACGCATGAGAGCGAAGTAGTGCCATTCCAATGCCGAGAACGTCCAAATTCAGTCTATTACAATACACCCAATCTGGTAGGCTTTTTTCCGGATGAAGGAATGATGCGTCTATACTTTTCTTTCGAGAGACAATTCGTTCTAGTGTGGATCTCCACTGCTACACATCTGCATTCAGACAGGAAAGAGTGGAAGGGAGAACCCTCTCTAATAAGACACCTTGAAGTTCGAGGAGCGACAGACGCAGTGACTCTCAGGGAGAGCGTTTCAGAAAGTGGGGAGAGATCCTTTCAGGACTGCGGAGAAAAAACCCCCCACTCGCAGGTAGTGCAGGAGGCTGAATTCGCACTT
>NW_011222952.1:0-331 GCF_000146605.3 Meleagris gallopavo | reverse complement strand
CCTTGCTCAGCTCCGTCACTGTCTGTATACTGCTCGTTGATACAAATTCCTTTCAAACTTTTGCATTAGTTTGTATATTAATGACCAGTGAACATTTCTGCCCACAGTTGTAAATCATTTTAATAGTTTTGAGACATAAACACAACACAGTGAATCATGAACCACAACGTTTCATATAATTTTTTTCCAAATAGAAAGTTTTTCCTTCTTTTGTAATTTTTTTTTTTTTTAATGTTTTTCTTTCTGTGTCATGAGATAAGTTTTTTACTGAAGCTGGATGATAAATAAATTAGTGCCCATGCTTTAGTAGAACTTGTGGAGACTCAACAAA
>NW_011222951.1:0-385 GCF_000146605.3 Meleagris gallopavo | reverse complement strand
CTGAAAAAAATAAAGCATTTAAGAATATAAGTAAGAAAAGACCAAAACCAAAAAGAAAAAAAAAAAGAAAGAAAAAAAAGGAATAAAAAAAAATCCTTGGATTTATGAAATGCACACTGAGGCTACTAACAGATTTCCTTGCTCCTAACCACATAAAGAACTTGAGCCGTGATCCTTGGATTAACCATTTAAAGATATTATACTTATCATCAGCTGCAGCCGACTGGGAAAATCTTTATTAAATATGAAAGAGAGATGCTTCACTGCTTGTGATTTTTGTCCAAATATCAAAATTTCTTTTGTATGTTTTTTTTCTCGCTTGTGATGCTATTGAGGAAAGAGCTGTAATATATATTTCCTATATAATTCCGATTCCAAGCTTGCT
>NW_011222950.1:0-469 GCF_000146605.3 Meleagris gallopavo | reverse complement strand
CTACCCAGAGCTGTAGGTGCCCCATCTCTGGAGGTGGCCCCAAGGGCCCGATGGGGTGGGCCCCGTGGGCAGCCTGAACTGGCTTGGGGGAGAGGAGACAGCCCATGGCAGGGATGGGTCTGGGGGGGCCTGCAGGAGGAATCTCAGCTCATGCCAAACGCTGTGCTGTGCTTTGCAGTGCTGGGGTCAGCCCTGCGGCTCTCTCAGGCGCCCTGCCCCTGCATTAGATTTTCACCTACTTGAGGAGGAAATGCATTTTCCCAGAAACAGCATGACTTTAGCATGGGGAAATCATTATGATAAATGGGAAGTGCAATGCATTATGTTAACCACTGTTTCATCGGAGCAGGGGAAAGCAGGACGTGGAGCTGGCAGGGAGCGCCCGCAGGGTCCAGTGTGCTGCAGGGCTGGACATGCTGAGCTCAGCTCTAAGCACCGTGCAGGCTGCAAGCCTGATGCTGATCCAGAG
>NW_011222949.1:0-399 GCF_000146605.3 Meleagris gallopavo | reverse complement strand
AAGTGGTTTGTTTGTTTGTTTTGTTTTTTGGTTTTTGGTTTTGTTTGGTTTTTTTTTTTGCCTTATATGTTACAGCATAGAAAACACTAAGCAAAAAGTTTTTTTTATGAACTGATAGCCTTAAATGCAGCATGGAACTGTATAACTTCAGTTTATGGATATACCTTTTCTGTTGATGCAGTTGTAAGCTTCAAAATTGTTAGCTATTTTTCTTTGTGGATTTTTTTTCTGTCATATTATGCCCCCTTTGCACACTGGTCGCAATTTTACATAGCCATCTCTGGTACGTAGTACTAGGACTTGAACTATAGCTTGAGTCAGTAGAAGATCCTCGAAAGTCCGGAAAAAGGAAGCCTGTTTTGGCAGTCAGCACTGATCTCGTGTGATTCCAGAAAGTGG
>NW_011222948.1:0-365 GCF_000146605.3 Meleagris gallopavo | reverse complement strand
CCACTGCATAAGTAAGTGTAAGTAGTTTTTCTTTTTGTATAAGAAACAAGAGGTCATTGCTTCATTTTTATTGTTAAATTTATACTGTGCCAGTTCTGAAAGTTGTTTTTTTGTTTTTTAAGAACGTGTACAGTAAAAGAGATCCATTCCCATTTTTCTCCAGACTTCAAAAGCATCTTCAACCAACCACGAGCTCCTGAAGATGGGGTCAGTTTGCATATTTGCAGGTAGCACATCGTCATAGTTTCAGAAGCTGGTTTCCCTAATTTCTTGTATGAGAACTTTGCTCCTAACTGCAAGATGCATTTTTTCTGCTAGAGCTGAGAAAAGCTCAAGACTACTACTACCACCATGAAGAACTTCCT
>NW_011222947.1:0-443 GCF_000146605.3 Meleagris gallopavo | reverse complement strand
GAAAGCTTGGAAAAGATTGAGAAATTTCACTCTTTTTTCTATTTCTTCATCCATTTCACAGTTTAAGATGGAACAAGGAACAGGAATATAAAATCCATCAACTGCAACCTTACCAGTCAAGAGTATCAAAAGTAAACAATATTTTCAATTAAACTGACAGTTTAATCAATTCATTTGAGAATTCCAATTTGATTTGCTACGATGGATAACTCAGATTTCATACATATTTGCACTCAAGAACATATCAATGCCATGAGATACATTTCTGTGTGGAAATTTTATTTTTTATTTTTTCAAATTGCATTCACTATTTGTTTGGGCCAATTAATCATTTTTGGTTTTGCATGTAGCTATGGATCAACACAAGTTTTCTTGTTTACTGGTCATTTTAATATCAGATTCAGGCCAGCGTGAAACACAAGGAGCCAATTAATGTAAAGCGT
>NW_011222946.1:0-469 GCF_000146605.3 Meleagris gallopavo | reverse complement strand
GGCTTCAGCAATTTAACTGCATCTTCTAAGCAAGTTCTGTGCAAGACTATTCATTCCAGTAGCACAACAACTTAGAGAACAAGAAGAGCCTTATGAATATAGAATCATAGAATAGAATCATAGAATGGTCTGGAGTGGAAGAGACCTTTAAGATGAGCTAGTTTCTTTCCTGAGCTATAGGCAGGGATACCTCCCTCTAGATCAGGTTGCTCAAAAGTCCTATCCAGCCTGGCTTTGAATGCTTGGAGGAGGAGGCATTCACAACCTTGCTGGACAACCTGTTCCAGTGTCTCCCCATCCCCACAGTAAAAAATTTCTTCCTGATATGTAGTCTAAATCTACCTTTTTCCAGTTTAAAGCCATTTCCCCTTGTCCTGTTGCCATCTGCCCTGATAAAAAGTCCCTCCCCAGCTTTCCTGTAGGGCCCTTCAGGTACTGGAAGGCCACTCCAAGGTCTCCTTGGAGCCTT
>NW_011222945.1:0-465 GCF_000146605.3 Meleagris gallopavo | reverse complement strand
AAATGCTTGTGCATACAAAAAGCACCGATCACATAGTTGGGAAATAAAAGCCCAAGCGTAGAGTAAAGTAATGCTAGGCCATGGGTGTTTGGCAGTGTCTTTTGCCTATTCTTGGTTGCCTGTGAACTGACCTTTCTGCAGCCTCCTATGTAGGTTAGGAACAAAATAGCCTCCTGACAGTTCTGCTGGAGTCCCTGTAATTGCAGTAATTGGTTTTTTTCTTTTTTTTCTTTTTCTGGTGTTTCAAGGTTGGCTTGTATTTATAGGCTGGTGTTGCTGTTTCTCCTCTGGGTTTTAGATTTTCCTTTCATCTGTCTCTTTTTAACTTCTTGCAATGCTGTAGTCAGGTTAGCTTAAGTGTAGAGGCACGGTACATTGTGAGGACGCTTCCAGAACTGCTAAAAGACTGAGCATTCAAATGAATGGAAAGGTGTTTGACTCTGAAGACAGAGGTGTCTGAGATAA
>NW_011222944.1:0-482 GCF_000146605.3 Meleagris gallopavo | reverse complement strand
GTCAGCTAACTGCTGGCAGTCATAACTATGACATTCCGGAACAGGAGCTAACTGCAACATTTTCACTTTCTAAAAACTGATACAAGGAATAAAAGGAGGTCATGTTTTCAGTAGCTCATTATTAGACTGTTGTTAAGGCTGCAGTGCTGTACAGTTACTGTGTGGTAATTAAGAGCCAGAGGATCTAGGGTTGTTTTTCCAATTGTAGTTAACGTCCAGCGTATTCCTATGAGATAGCCAGTATTGCCAGGTCTACTTTACTACTGGTAAATCAAAACTAAAAAGCTTATTAGTAATTTGCTAAAAGCAGACAAGAAACAGAAAATAATACATTGGAATTCAAGAAGAAGCTTACAAGGACAGAAAAAAGAAAAAAAAAGAAAAAAAAAAGCAATGGCCCAATTAACAAGAACTACTGTAAAATAATTATGAATGTTATAAGGAGAAAAAGACTATAGCAGAAGCCTGCTCACTGGCGTAAT
>NW_011222943.1:0-564 GCF_000146605.3 Meleagris gallopavo | reverse complement strand
AAAAAGGAGCATGAAGCTGGGAGCAGCTTTCCTGTACATTAAGAAATTCAGTGAGACCAGCAACAATAGAAATACTATGAATAAAGGGGATATATGAGCAAGGAGGCTCTGCTTGAGCAAGAGGAACAGTCTGGTGCTCCAGCATCTGGGCTGTCTGTAAGGCTCTGCTCTGAGGGAGTGCAGTTGCCCCACTTTTTTTTTTTTTTTCTTTACTGCAAAAAGCTGCTCCAAGGGTTTTGCGTGACAGCCCAGGGAAGGAATGTGTCATCATAAAACAGGTTTGGGTTCCTCTGCTCTCTCCTGCTACTCTGTCATCAGGAACAAGTCTTTGGCTCTGACAAAATGAATTTGTACTTCTTTCACCTTTTCAATCTTGTTATTAAAAATGAATCCCAATGAAGCTGGCAAACTTAATGTACGTTACTCCTCCAATTACAGTGAGTACATATAGACAGCCACTTGGGAGGTGTGAGAGGAGGGGATGGGTAACATGTTCCAAATGGCAAGGGCAGTTTGAGGACTGGTATTAGGAGAGGCCAAGTTACAATGTAAAACGGGAGCGTT
>NW_011222942.1:0-441 GCF_000146605.3 Meleagris gallopavo | reverse complement strand
GCTCTTTACTAGAGCATCAGATTATACATATTTTTGAATTGCTGGTGTATATATATATACTATCTGCAGAGTATGTGTGTGTGCCAATAATGTGAATAATACAGCTGATGCAGGGGAAAGTTGTTACCGAGCGGGTGGTGAGGTTGCTGGAACAGATTGCCCAAGAGGGGCTGTGGATGCCCTGTCCCTTGGAGGTGTTTAAGACCAGGTTGGGTGGGTTCCCGGGCAATCTGATCTAGAACTTGACCTAGCAGCTTGCAGCCCTGCCTGTGGCAGGGGATTTGGATCTGGGTGATCCTAAAGGTCCCTTCCAACCCAAGCCAATCTATGAGTAACGGAATAACTCAGTGCAGATTTCTAAGCTTCCCACAGAGATCACTCACTATAACCTAACATGTCAGTCTTTATCCATTGGCAACTCTCTGGGGGTGTGGGAAGACT
>NW_011222941.1:0-571 GCF_000146605.3 Meleagris gallopavo | reverse complement strand
TGTGAATCAGAATGACATTTCTGAAAAGACAAAGTCATTGTGTTTTGGTGGAATCTGAATTGATGATCCTTTGGAAAATACGCTTATCTTATTATTAGATCTTTGAGACACTTACATCACTTGTAACCTTAGTTAAAGCATTTTCTTGTAAGTATACTTCTAATATATAGATTCTTCTGTAATATAGGCAACAGCAAATATTTAAAAATAAATAAAAACTACTATGCCAAGATTATAACCATGGTGCTAGACAGACTGAGACCATGGAGTTCTGATCTTCTCAGTTTTTGAACAAAATTGTACCTCTTTGCTAGAGTGTTTACTGGTGGAACTGGAATAAGATCAGTGATTTATGTTTAGCAACCAGTCCTTTTTTTTTTTTTCTTTTGGTACGTTCACTTCATTTCTCCAAGTGATTGGATCCTCTCCTTTTCTCTTAGGAGTGAGTAGATAATATGTCAAGCAATGTGAAGCTACAGTCAGACAAGCAAATCACGTTTTTAGAACTATGAAGTTAGAAAGTCTAGACCAAACTCTGTAAAGAAGTCCCTTTGATTGTAGTTGAAATGCA
>NW_011222940.1:0-463 GCF_000146605.3 Meleagris gallopavo | reverse complement strand
AAAAGTCATTTACACAGGACTGTTTTCCTATGGCAATCTGTTCAGTTCAATTCAGTAGTTTTTGGGGGAACACTCACAGAGGACACCACAGAGCAGGTTCTGTAGGAAAACATATATATAAAAATCTAACACATCCATAGGGGGAAAGAAAAAAAAAAGAAAAAAAAAGAAAAGGCATCCAGCTCAAAGCCAGCTTTAGCTTTCTTGCAGAAGGGGAGACAGCTGGCTGGGCAAGAATCAGCATAACTGAGCTGCTAGGCCCCAGGCATGGGACATTTCTATCTATGTGTGCTGGACAGCCTCAGCTGTCAAGTAGTTCTTGGGAAACAGGCTAATGAACCATCATAATTTCAAATGAGGTAAATAATTATCATCCTTCTTCTACAAATGAGTAAATAAAGATAGTGGATAAATTACTAGTCTGAAGTCACAAAGAGACTTCAATAGTTCCAGAAACAGAACA
>NW_011222939.1:0-395 GCF_000146605.3 Meleagris gallopavo | reverse complement strand
TTTTTTTTTTCTAGCATAGTCACCAGCATCATTTTTGTGTTTTCACCATTGGTGAACAAGAACCTGCAGGGCATGTTCATACAAGTCTGCACTAGTGGAAGGGACCCACTGTTTTAGAGCTGCTGTGATGTGATATTGCTAGAAAAATGCTACTCATGCAGTCTATTCATCATCAGATCAAACAGAGAAAAGTCAGAAGATTCCAAGTCTGGACTATACGGTGCATATGGTAGGGCAGTCAAGCTAAGAAAGGAAATGTTATTTGCGGTTTTCAGACAGGTATGGGGCTTGGTGTTATTGTGTTTCAAGAGCAAGGTTGTGCTGCTCTGAGAATTCAAGCCTTAAGCTTAGATGGTATTGTGATGCAGCAGAGTTCATAATCTGTCAGGGTTCCA
>NW_011222938.1:0-528 GCF_000146605.3 Meleagris gallopavo | reverse complement strand
TTTTAGTTGTGCTTTCCACCTATGAGCTATCCCTCTATCTCTACCTGTGATGCTCTGAAAGAAAACTGCCACCACAAAGAAGCAAACTTTTTAATAAAATATTGCGTTATTGCTTGCAAGGTTTTCCTCTGCGTATTACAAAGGTTATCACTAGACAAAGCCCACATTCTTAAATGAAACAGTTCCATATAACAAGACCAAGAAAACGCAAACCCCTCTCCTCCCAAATAACAGTTAGTTGTTGGGTTTTTTTTTTTCTTTTTAAGATATACAACCATTAGTATGCACTCTTCTGTCTCTATATAAAATTCAACAGCTACTGTTGCCTGAAGTGTAGGTAATGGATGTTCATCAGCCTACCTAAGTATCCTTTGAAGAGCTAAGAATCAAAACATTTAATTTGATATACATACAGTAGCCAAAAAGCCACAAATCTAGAAATTATTGTTATTACTGTGTAGTTGAATGGCAAAATGATCCTGAGGTGCATGCTTCAGGGACAGTTGGTTTATGCTCTTGCCCATATCA
>NW_011222937.1:0-424 GCF_000146605.3 Meleagris gallopavo | reverse complement strand
TTTTGAGACATTGTCTAGTTTTAAACCAAATGATTTTGAATCCAAACTACTTCCTTCTGAAAACAAGCCTTTGGAAACATCAATGCTAAGAAAATTAAGGAGATTTCACCAAGAATAACCAAAGGTTATTGCACAGCATATTCTTAGAATGGACTGCAGGTAAAAAATAATATATATATATATTATATATATACTTTATATTGTGCAAGTATAGGCTTTTTCAGAGAATTAGATTTGAAAAGATTAATGGGTAGATTTGCAGCTAGCATATTAAATGTACCGACTCGCAGGAATTTTTGGGTGACTTTTTTTTCTTATTTGAAGAACAAAAATATCCCAAATCCCTTTGGACTAAATGTCGTCTCCCTATCAGCCTTGGCTTCAGACTCAAATTCTCAGTGTTCCATACATCTCTTTAATCTCC
>NW_011222936.1:0-480 GCF_000146605.3 Meleagris gallopavo | reverse complement strand
ATCTGTCTACATCGCCTAAGCATTTTACAAGTTCAATAACTACAAACAGAAAAAATATTCCAGGTCTGAAAATAGTTACTTTCTATACTGAATTACCTCCTATGGCCTGATGTCTTAAATCTTATTCCACACTTTTTTTTTTTTAACTTCAGTGAACAAGTAAAAAAATTAGCATGCAAATAAATACTGCATTTACAGTATTGCACTGTCACACCATTAACTATTTTTCAAGCACACACAAGTTTCATCACCAAATGAAAAAATACCTTATGCCTTAGAAAATGTCAAGAAAAAACTAGCAATTAGATTTAGAAATTCAAAATGTTAACATTCAAATCAGGGAATGTGACTACAATTAGTAAACATATATACCTAGATTAGCTTATCTAAAAAGGATGACAGAGAAACAGACTTTTAAGGATCCAATTAACTTAATTACCCATGGCCAGATGCCACAGACTACATCACAGATGCTGTGGA
>NW_011222935.1:0-316 GCF_000146605.3 Meleagris gallopavo | reverse complement strand
TTCCTCCTCCTCCCCCCACCAGTTCCCATTCCTGCTTCCCCTACCTGTGCCCCCTCCCCCTTCCTTGCTTTGGCCCCAGTAGCCTGCACCCCCACAGCCTCCGGTTTGCACGAGGCTTTGCATCGCTTCCTTTGTGCACAGCCCCATTGCTCTGCCCCTTGTTGCACCCTCTTTTGCAGCACCGTTTAGAATCCCCCTACTAAAAGTGCAGTTAGCTCAGAAATCCAGGTTGTTTTGAATTAGCGTTTTAATTGAAACACAAGCTTGCAGCCAGTGCTGTAAATCTATCACTGGGCTGTGAGACACTCCTGGCGTG
>NW_011222934.1:0-517 GCF_000146605.3 Meleagris gallopavo | reverse complement strand
AAAGTCAATACACATGTTTGGATGCTGATAACCAAACCTATGACAAACAAGTAAATGTCAGCAATTTTGCAAGGAGACAAATGAATTAGTATAATTTCAGTAATAATAGATTTTGTTGTAGGAGATTGCTTCTTTTTTCTTTTTTTTTTAATTAATAGAAGTTGAAATTGCATTTAGATTTCTTATTTTGTTTTTCTGTTACTATGACATCGCTAATAATCTTTCATGGAAGCTGATTTTGTCACAAGGATGCAGAATCTTTTTGTTTGTTGTTTTTTTTACAGTAAGATTTAATATAACCTTAATAGTAGAAGTGAAAATGTTGATTTCTGATTAGCAGTAATGATTACATTAGAATGAAGAAG
Organism: Meleagris gallopavo; assembly: GCF_000146605.3. NCBI lineage: Eukaryota > Metazoa > Chordata > Aves > Galliformes > Phasianidae > Meleagris > Meleagris gallopavo. The sequence goes on along the minus strand of NW_011222934.1, from coordinate 152 downwards.
TGACACATACTTTGGGAAAGCTGCATCTTAACTGGCTTCATCTTGGTTGTCGTTGACCCACATAACAGAATCCTGTTCCTGAATAGATTGGATTATGAAGTTTGAGGGGTGGAGAAGAGTTATTTTATAACAGGATCTGTTGTTACACACTA
>NW_011222933.1:0-438 GCF_000146605.3 Meleagris gallopavo | reverse complement strand
ATATATATATATAATGATATGATATAGACAAGTTGAAAATGTAGCACGTGATTGCTACATTGGGAATTGATGCTATTGGGAACATGTTTCTAATGGAACCAAAAGGAGCCACTTTAATTGTCTTTATCTCTGAAATGCAAAGAGGCACTAACTAGTTAGTAAAATAGTGAATATGTTTCTATTTTCCTCCTTTTTTTTCACTTTTAAAAATGGACATGGCACAAGAGTCATTGGCTTCTGTTACACAAAACCAAAGCATAATACTGCAATAACTAAGATAACTAAAGATTTGTGGACTGAGATAACATCTGGCTGCTGTACGAACAACAATAAAACAAATAGCAAAATTTAGAGAATTATTTATTTACCTTTCATTGCCAGACTCCTGAGTATTGAACAACAAGTGAAAATAAAGCACAATTATCTACGAGAAATACA
>NW_011222932.1:0-464 GCF_000146605.3 Meleagris gallopavo | reverse complement strand
AAAAGCCTTCCTATGATCAAATGCTGAGCACAACTGGCAATCATAATTGTTAAATGTTAGACAATTAAAAGTGCCAAAGTTATTTAGGAACACAGATCTACTTGAAAATCAGAGGGACACTGGACCTGGTTTTTTTGATGCCTTTGTCTTGCCTTTTTTGCAGTGCTGGCACTGATTTTTCTTCTATGATCTGGACATTTAAGTCACTGAATCCTATGTCCCTATAGGAATCTTCACATCTCCTATCCCTCATAGTGTTACTAATGAACGCTGTTAGCTGGGTACCTCCTTAGAGCCATGTTCATCAGAGCCATGTCAGCACAGCTGCAGACCTGGGCCCTCCCGTGGGCTCAAGCACTGCGAAGGACAGCACGTTTGAGTGCAACCAGGAGCTGGTGGCCATGACTGAAGGCTGTGCGACACAGCCCCCGTCTGCCAGATAGAACTGTGCCCACCTTCACGGC
>NW_011222931.1:0-509 GCF_000146605.3 Meleagris gallopavo | reverse complement strand
CACAGAATCACAAAATGGCCGGGTTGGAAGGGACCCTCAAACGGATCCAAGGGAAGTTTTCCCTAACCCCCAACCCACAGGCAGGGCCACCAACCTCCTCCCATTAATACCAGCCCAGGCTGCCCAGGGCCCCATCCAACCTGGCCTTGAACACCTCCAGGGCATCCACGACCTCTCAGGGCAGCTGTTCCAGCACCTCACCACTCTCTCTGCAAAGAATTCCCCCTGACATCCAACCCAAATCTTCCCTCCCTCAACTTAAAACCATTTCCCCTTGTCCTACTGTTACCTAACCCTTTCAAAGAATTGAGTTTCAATCATCCCAAAGTTGAACGTCATGATTACAATCATTTTTAATTTAACAGGGTATTTTCAAGATGCTGTGACAATTCCATAAACTCATGTGCATTCAACAGCAAAACAAAGAAAACTTATCAACACTGAGCTACCAAACAAAAACAGAACAAAAAGTTCAGCTTGCAGCTTTGAAATCTTAACGTTATACATTT
>NW_011222930.1:0-470 GCF_000146605.3 Meleagris gallopavo | reverse complement strand
AAGTGCAAAGGGGAGAAGCTGTGCGGGAGCTGGCAGAAGCTGCCCGGGCGGATGTAGGCAGGCCCAGCGCTGGCCCTGCAGCTGAAGTGTTCCCTGGCCTGTGGGTCCTGACCCGCACGCACCTCGCTTAGCGTGCGCTTCCTGTTCTGCTGACAGCTCCGTGCCCCAGCTGCTGCCTCCCTGCTCCCCGCTCCCCGCTGCCGGCTGCCAGCTTCATGGCAGGAGGAGATGCTCTCGTGCTGTCGCTGAGCACGTGCAGTAGGGAGAGGGCCTGCAGTGACTGACATCCTTCCAAGTCCCTGGGTGTCCTCCGGAAGTTGTGTGCTGCATCACTTACCTACCTCGTCTTTGCCCCCGAGGCTGCCTGAGATGCCCCAGCAAATAGCAGGGCTGTTACTGTGCTGAACGCAAGGGCTTTCTCAGCGAGGCGAGTAACAGAGAGCCTTGCTGAGGAAGCTTGTTCCCTGTAC
>NW_011222929.1:0-353 GCF_000146605.3 Meleagris gallopavo | reverse complement strand
AAATCCTTCAGTATTAACTTTACATTCCATTAAGTCCTAGTAATAGTGATGGACCTTGTTTTATAGAAAAGTAAAAGTCACGCTAAAACAATTCATGCTATTTTCTTTGTTGTTTTTTTTTTTTTGAAAAAGTCTTTTCATAAAGCTTCAGTGTGCTGACAGTGCTTTAAAAGAGGGAAGGGGAAAAAAGCCTCAACAAAATGCAGAACTCGTATTCAAGCTTATTCCTTTTTGACCTATGAAAATCAGGGTTTAGAATACTTTCTCTGGTGGAGATAGAACTTAACAGTGCATGTGACATTGTGATTTACAGGGCCTTAATTGTCAGAGGGAAGATGTATTGTTCTTCGTGT
>NW_011222928.1:0-586 GCF_000146605.3 Meleagris gallopavo | reverse complement strand
TAAGGACTACAGAAGTACTGGAAAGTTACTACTAAGACATGCAAGAAGGGAAGCAGCTGTAAAAGAGACATGAATAACAACAAGAAAAAGAAGAATACAAATCAGATGTAGAAGGTAAACATGCACAACACCTATTCAACAAAGATGAGCAACTAAAAAGTGGTGAAATTGTCACTGTGTATGGCAAATGATTTTATTTATTTATTTATTTATTTATTTATTTATTTTTCAATTGAATGGGAAATAAACAAGCTGGGAGATGAATGACTAAAGTAAGTCTCTCTTGGACAGTTAAACACTGCACGATCTTTTCTGCTAGTCATTAGTACTGGAGGCATAACTCTGTACCACCAAAACCTCATCAACACTAACCATGTTCAAGTTTGCTAAATTTTAGTACAAAATTATGGCTAAAAGTCTGGCATAAGTTCTGCATATTTCCAAATGTTGTCATAAATGCAGTACATTTCAAACCCTCTAGAATTCACAATTATAATCTGTGGCCACAGCAGGGATGTTATATAGTGTCTGTACTAACGGTTACATATGCATTCAATAGACGAACATTTCCAGAGGGAAATAAAGA
>NW_011222927.1:0-523 GCF_000146605.3 Meleagris gallopavo | reverse complement strand
AAAACATCTACAGTTTGCATGCTAACACATGACAAGCTATTTGGTTCCTACCAACAGAGAAGGAACGTAGCTCTTCCTGAATTGTCATTAGCACATGTGTGACTCCTTGGACACCACGGAGTTATAGAATGGCTGGTTGAAGGGACCTCAAAGACCATCTCATTCAACCCCTGCCATGGGCTGGGTTGCCAACCACTCAGTCAGGCACCAGTCCAGGCTGACCCAGGCCCCGTTCAACCCAGCCCTGAACACCTCTCTGCTCCCTCCCCTGCCAAAGGACATCTACCAGATCACTTGGCACTCCAGCCTCCAGCTGAGCTTCCAGCTGCGTCCCCATCTGTGTGGTTTGTACCTACCCAGATCCCTTGGTGCAGGCAGAACCACAACAACTGGTCCTTCCAGGGCACTGCCCTGTAGCTCCAGGGATCTCACACCACTGACGGCCACCCCAACACAGCTCCTTTTTCTCAAAAGAATGTTGAAAGCATTGAAAGGAACTATAACCCTATTGTTATGAATTTTT
>NW_011222926.1:0-475 GCF_000146605.3 Meleagris gallopavo | reverse complement strand
CCTATTTTGAGAGAACTTGCAAGCAGGAACACATTAATGGGTATCAGGTGCAGCTATGAATTTAATGAATGGTTTGTTGGAAATCACATTTAATAGCAACATCCGTCTGCAGATGAGCTCTGCAATGTCCTTATTTCAAATCCAGGCAGATGGTGGATTTGCAACACACTTACTGTTTTCTGGTTCATGCAGCATTGCTTAGTTGTAAATACATTCACAATCATGCCTGGAAAGATTTGGAGCTTGTCTGTCCATCCTTTTATTTTTGCCACTTCCTCTTCAAAGTAATAAGCATATCAAGAAAGCAACAAGGTTCATTAAACTACTTAGTTTAGTATTTTGTCCTGTTCCAAAGAAAAAAGCAAACTAACTCATGAAACCAAATAAATAACTTCTTTTGTCTTTTTATCTTACAGATTTCACCTGAAGAATGGAAGGGAATTTTTTTTTAAACTGTCAAACTGACATTATTTTC
>NW_011222925.1:0-451 GCF_000146605.3 Meleagris gallopavo | reverse complement strand
CAGATATTACACATAGAATATATTCTTATTTCCGTCTTTTCAGAGTCCAGCCATAACTACAATCTTTATGATCGTTACCTTGTTCATCTGCTTCGGGCTGGTACTTTTTTTAGTTTGCATAGTTTTTATTCCTCCTTTATATTTGTTTATTCCTTTACTAATTTTTATTTTTATTTTGTTTTAACTATTAAAGATTTAATTTATTAATCAAGGGGAATGCAGGGTTCAAGCTTAATTTCTCCTTCTCAACAATGTAAATATTCTAAAAGAAAATTGCAATATAACACTATACTGTAAACACTTTATTAGGAAGCCAGTATCCTCTGATTTTTGAAAGCAAAGTGTGGTTTTGATGAACTTATCCATGCTTTCTGATTAATGGAAGTGAGGACATTAATTCAGGAAGTTCTTTTAATTTTTATGTGAAACTGAGACTTCTGAAGCATTGCAG
>NW_011222924.1:0-499 GCF_000146605.3 Meleagris gallopavo | reverse complement strand
AGACGTGTAAAAAGTAGCTTTTGCATTCTGCTGTTTCCATTCCACAATCAGCACAATTGATAATCTGCAGTGTAGGATGGCGTCACTCAGCTCGCATCAATGTATCATTTACTCTCAGAAAAAGACCTAAAATTAATATAATAAAATTAATATAAATAAAACTAATATGTTGCAAAGACTGATAAAAATATAACAAGGAAAATTATAGAGAACAAGTTCAATATCCAGTCCATAATTCCAAAATTTGCTTGTACATTTTATGTGCTATTTCACAACCAGTGCTTTTGAATTCAGCTGATTTTTCTTGCTTGAAGAGGCATAGGTAGCATTTGTTTTTTGGACTAAACAATTTATATTGCCAGGTTAATCATAACTTAAGTAGAATTTATTTTTAAAACTAAAAACTTTTTTAAATTTTCTTATCAGGTGTACAGACAATCATCTACTTCTTAAAAATATGAACACATAAGGCAAAGAGCAGCCCCAGAAATAGCTTATA
>NW_011222923.1:0-490 GCF_000146605.3 Meleagris gallopavo | reverse complement strand
CAGCTCCTCACCTCCTCCCTGCAGTGATGGAGCCCAGCGAGTGCTCAGGTATGTGGCCACGTGTTTCCCCTGTGCATTAGCCACGCCCTGCCCCCTGGTTCGTTCTCTCCCCCCACCTCCCCCCGCTGATTTCTGGCCAAACACATTGCACTCTTTCTCTCTTCTGTTCTCCCAGTGCAAAAGGGACTTTTTCGAGCAGCTGAATGAAATGCAGCTGCTTGAACAGCCTCAGCTCAATCTTTGTTTGAGGAACACACTCATTTGCTCCAGTTTGCGTTGCACACCCGTATGGCACTGGCAAAACAAGAAGACCTCCTGGCTGCTCAGCATGTTTTCCTTTCCCTCCCTCTTTATTCAGCCAAACAAGACTCCTAACCAGCACGGCTTGCTGGAGCAGCCCCAGGCACGGCACCCTATTCACCCAGCAGATCTCCAAGCACACAGAGGTCACCAACCCGGGATAAACACAGAGCTGTCTGCAGGCAGGGCG
>NW_011222922.1:0-511 GCF_000146605.3 Meleagris gallopavo | reverse complement strand
TCGCCTATCTCAGCCAAAGGAGCAGTCTGTCTTCATCCCCTTTGAAAGAAGAACTTCAGAAGATCCTAGGCCCACTAACATATCACAGTGACGCACCGAAGGAATACTGGTCGCTCCAGCGCAGAAGAGTCCCGCTCAGGAGGGAAAATACCCTATCCCTGAAGATGCTTGGTACACAGATGGATCCAGCAGGGGCAATCCGAGCAAGTGGAGAGCAATAGCATACCATCCTTCTACTGAGACCATCTGGTTTGATGAGGGGGATGGTCAGAGCAGCCAACGGGCAGAACTGCGAGCCGTGTGGATGGTTATAAGTAAGGAAGCCGGTGATGGTATCCTGAACATCTGTACGGATAGTTGGGCTGTGTACCGAGGGCTCACTTTGTGGATTGCACAGTGGGCCACCCAAGAATGGACTGTCCGTGCCCGGCCGATCTGGGGCAAGGACATGTGGTTAGACATATGGAATACAGTCAAACACAGGACTGTACGTGTCTACCATGTTTCTGGT
>NW_011222921.1:0-458 GCF_000146605.3 Meleagris gallopavo | reverse complement strand
CCCTGAGGTACCGGAGCCCACAGCTCCCCTTCAGAGCTCCATAGCTTACCGGTGTTTCACACTGATGCGGCCTCACTCAAGCTTCGTAGGTGTCAAAGAAGGCCTGCAGAAGGCAAGAGGCGGCAGCCAGAGGACAGTACAGAAGTCCTGATGCCTGTCTTACATCTGTGCCTCTCCTTGGTGTCTGCTCAAGATCTGCCTTCTTCCTCAGCCTCTCCGCAAGGCTGCGCTTCCGTGGAAGGCCTCTGCCATCAGCCTCTTGCACAGAGAAATCTGGAAACATTTGAAGAGCATCTGACTGGAGGAAGACCTTAGCTCAGTCAACCACCACCTTCACGTCTTCAAGCGTCGTTTCTTAAATTTGCCTTTCCGCTCTGAAATGTTGTGCTTTTCCTCCAGCCAACACAAACTGCACTGCACTTTCCTCCCCTCTCCTCCATCAAACACACCCTTTCATG
>NW_011222920.1:0-413 GCF_000146605.3 Meleagris gallopavo | reverse complement strand
GTTTTTTTTTTTTGTCAACTATATATCCAGACAATGTAGTTATCTAAGCAATATACAGATGCTGCTTTAACACTGCTTTGTTCCCCTTCCAGAGGAATTTTTGAAGACTGTGTGCCTCCTGTCAGTTAAGAATATTTAGCTGTTATTCTGCTTAACAATCTCACCTCTCCTCACAAACACGTGCCTCTGCTTTCACTAATTTAAAATCTGATTAACTTGTAGCTTGGTAAACCCCTTATACATGCTAAATATTAACAAGCCATAGAGAAGATCTTATACAGAAGCAAAAATTAGGACTGGCAGATGAAAGAAAAGAGAAGATCAGGATCATTGTACCATGACACAAGTGACATACTCTCAATACAGTGACAGCATCTAAAAGCTTCAGTTAAGAATTCACACAAGCATTCACT
>NW_011222919.1:0-347 GCF_000146605.3 Meleagris gallopavo | reverse complement strand
GTTTTGACACCTTATGTGATTCATATGATTCTATACTGACTTAATCAAGGTCACGTTTATGCAGATAGTAAAAACTGCTTCTGATAACAGATTTTCTGACTGAGGGATTTTTGTCATTTGAATGTGCATGAAGACTGATAAGAACAATTTTCTTTTCTACTTCTACCTTTCTTTCTAATATGTTTGATTTAGAAACATCTGAAACTAGCTTCTAAATCAGATATGGTTTGATTGTCCCAAACATATCTTCACACCCAGTGCACACAGATACCCGAGCCCCAGACAAGTCTAGTATGCCATGGGGACACAGCAGATGTACAAAGGTGCCTTCTTGGTATCCTAGGGAG
>NW_011222918.1:0-495 GCF_000146605.3 Meleagris gallopavo | reverse complement strand
TTTCCTCATCTGGGCCCATCACCTTGCGTTTCTCTCCCCTCTTCCCCCTTCCCTGGGGCCTGGGTCCTAGGGTCTCTTCACTTCCTTCTCTTGGATCTAGCCTGAACCAGGCCACACACTGACATGAATTATTCTAGCTGTGAGAGTTTGGTAAGAAGACCATTAAGGGAACCTTTCAAATGAAAAGGCTATAAGAGTCTGGGATGCAATGTTCTGCTTCCTCTCTACCCTCTCTCCCAACGGGTGCACCTTCAGCCCGATGATTAGACCTGCTGTAACCGGGCCGGTCATGCCAGCCCTGCAGCCAGACCCCTCTGTCCAGCAGCTGCTGTGAGTCCCTGTGTCAGGCAGTGCCCGGACTCCACCATCCTCACTGAGCCCTCTTCTGGGCTTGTGATCCGGTCTGAACCAATCCTCAAAAACCTCTGTGAGGTTGAAGATCTCACAGAACACCCCTGTGAGATCTTCAACCTGCGCACCTGCTTAGAATCCCTC
>NW_011222917.1:0-504 GCF_000146605.3 Meleagris gallopavo | reverse complement strand
TTTTGGTGCATTCTTGGCACTGCTCAGCAGGGACCTTGTTGAGTCCAAGGCAGGCAATGCTTGGTAGTCTTTCTTTTTTTTTGTAGTGGTCTGTCACTGTAGAATAATGGCTTATAGGAACAGAGCTAGGACCATTTCTGAATCTTCTTCTGCAGAAGAAAGCCAGTCAATGATTTTTAGTGCAGTTGTTCTTCCTGTCTGTTTGGGCTAAACTGTTCAGTGGCTGTGAAACAAGAGCTGGCAACAGTCATTTGAGAAGTGTTTGACTAACTGCAAATATTTATTGACTTTCTTTCTCTACAGAACGTATTTTGATAATATAGTTGCAATAGATTCTCTACTTGAACATATAATGGTAAGTTTCTTTTCACTTCTAATTTTGTTAATCGTTGTTATTAAAGTTCTTTATTCTCCTTTCCTTGAAGTAAGACATGACACATCATTGAAGTGTCAGAGCTGTTTATATCAGACACGTAATGCAAACAGAATTAACATCTCTCTATA
>NW_011222916.1:0-494 GCF_000146605.3 Meleagris gallopavo | reverse complement strand
TCTGCCTTACTACCTCTCATCAGCCAGAAGTTACATCAGGGCTGCTGTAGGAGGAGCCCTGTAGAGGGGTGCAGTGCTTCCATGCTGCTGCCTTTCTCAGGTAGTCCTCTTCAGCTCATATCACATGTCTCTCCTGCCCTGGAGCTGGAAAAGCACTATTGGTGCCAGGACTAAGGAGCAACTCACCCATGGCTGCAGCTCTGAGTTTTGCCTGCAGGCACCCTTTTATATTGAGCTGCCCTGGTTTGGACATCTGCGCATATGTGGAGATCCTACTAGATTTCTTTCTTAGCCATTTTTTTTTCTTGTGGAGTACCACTTATCTGCAGAGAATTCTCTGTCGTGGAAAAAGATGTTTATTTGCTCTAAAGCCCCATTTGCTTTAGTAAGGGAGGCTGAGAAAGGCAGAAAAAAAGAGGAAAATCCTCCTATAGTAACCCCTCTTGCCCACAGACATAGTGTTGAAATGAGGTTCCTCTACCCAAAAATATTTC
>NW_011222914.1:0-564 GCF_000146605.3 Meleagris gallopavo | reverse complement strand
CGGAACACCTCTCATATGAGGACAGGCTGAGAGATCTGGGGCTCTTCAGCCTGGAGAAGAGGCAGCTGCGAGGTGACTTGATAGCAGCCTTTCAATATCTAAAGGGGAGCTACAGAAAAGAAGGGGACAGACTCTTTAGCAGGGTCTATGGTGATTGAACAAGGGGAAATGGCTTCAAGCTCTGAGAAGGCAGATTTAGGTTAGATATAAGGAAAAAATATTTTGTGGTGAGGCACTGAACATGTTACCTAGTGATGTGGTTGATGCCCTGTCCCTGGAGACCTTCAAGGTGAGGCTGGATCATGCCCTGGGTATCCTAATCTAGCTGTGGTGTCCCTGTTCATTGCGGGGGCATTGGACTAGATGATCTTCAGAGGTCCCTTCCAACTCTAAGGATTCTATGATTCTATATATCAATAGCCAGTATGTCTTAGTGCACCTAGTGGTCACAAAAAAAAGCTACAAATACACCCAGAATACACCATAAAATTCAAAAACAGGAGCAGCAGTCCAAAGTCACACCTTCCAGCCTCACTCTGTTCTATAATATGCTAATTACTGCAG
>NW_011222913.1:0-461 GCF_000146605.3 Meleagris gallopavo | reverse complement strand
GTCATATCACATCATCTGTGCCAAAGAACATCTTTGTCACTTCCTTTTAGAAGGAAGTGAGATGTTTAAAGTACGAAGTCTTTTACAGAATCTAACTGTAATGACTAATTCAAGATCACATAATTAGTCAAAGACATATGGAATACTTGCATGCATATTTCTCTTTAGTTGGTGTTTTATCCACCTTTTATTCAAAGTAAAGTCCCATGACCCATCTAAGGTGATAATTCCATACGTGATTTAAGTCAACAAAAGATGTACTGCTGCTGAGAGAGGTAGTGTTACCTTCTGTTACTTCATTTCTCTTTCCTTTTGCCAGTTCAAGCATTTGAATGGCCGCAAAAAGGTTGGAGGACTGACCAAGCTTCATATGGCTAGAAAACAAACATCATAGACTTTTGTTTTCTTTCTTTGTTTTTCCTTTTTTCCTTCTTTCTTTTTTCTTTTTTTCTTTTCTCTTT
>NW_011222912.1:0-492 GCF_000146605.3 Meleagris gallopavo | reverse complement strand
GGACAGCATTCATAGTACTGCAATAAACCTCCCACTCCTTCCTTGCAGCTTTAGCTTTTAAATCTTTGCTACAATGAAACAGCTGCTTTCTTTAAATTTTATGTTTGCTGATATTGTCAAGTGAAATAACCACTGGTAATATAGTACAGCTGACAATATTTTCAGAAATCTATCTTAAGCTTTCAGTCTGTTTCATTTATTTATTATTTTTAATTGAGAAGCTTGAACTATAGGGAAGGAAGAAAATTATTTTCGTTTTGCAATGATTTACATTTTAAAAATTACATAAACTGGGTAAATTTTTAAGCCCAAATCTGTCCTGGATTTAAAATGTGAACTTCGAGGTGACATATAGATGCCAACATTAGAGGCTATGCATGTTCATACAAGGCATGTTCTCTTTTTACATCCTTAACTGTAATGTATATAATGGCAGAGACTGCTACTCATGTAGAAAGCAGATCTGCTTCTTCTATAAATAGTTACAGTCTA
>NW_011222911.1:0-455 GCF_000146605.3 Meleagris gallopavo | reverse complement strand
AAAGGGAGAAAAGTTAACCTTCTGAATCTTTCTTTAAAGTCCCAAATAAATCAACAATGTTTTCAAATTTATAATCTATGAACATCACAATTTTATTCTAATAAAAATTTTGATAATCTGCTTTGCACTAAGATGTTAAATGGGTTCATAATGCAAAAACCTCATTGCAAAATGGGGGGAAAAAAGAAACAAAAAAACCCCCACCATCTTACAGTGCCAGTAGATTCCTGCTCTTCGAACCTAAATGAGCTGTACAGTAAGTGCAAATACATGGTCCACATTTTCCACGAGGATTTTTACACAAGCACAAAATGCTCTGATGGAAAGGAATAAGCAAGGGTGAAGCTGGCAATTCAAAGGTTAATTACTGCCATTAAAAAACCCCACTTCAGGCACATTGGCTTTAAAATCTAGTTGGAAAGTGGCCCTCTAAGAGGTGGAAGAGCAGCCATAAA
>NW_011222910.1:0-467 GCF_000146605.3 Meleagris gallopavo | reverse complement strand
AACCTGTCCGTCCACCAGGACCGCCCAGGTCCCTCTCTGCAGAGCTCCTGTCCAGCAGCTCATCCCCAGCCTGTATTGGTGCATGCAATTATTCCTCCCTAGGTGTAAGACCCTACACTTGCTTTTGTTGAACCTCATCTGGTTCTTACTGCCCAGCTCTCCAGCCTGTCCAGGTCTCACTGAATGGCAGCACAGCCTTCAGGCGTGTCAGCCAGTCCTCCCAACTTCGTATCATCAGCAAACTTGCTGAGGGTGGCCACTATCCCCTCATCAAGATCATTGATGAAGATGTTGAACAAGACCGGACCCAGCACAGACCCTGGGGACACCACTGCTTACAGGTCTCCAGCCAGACTCTGCACCACCAACAACGACCCTCTGCGCTCTGCCAGTCAGCCAGTTCTCAACCACCTCACTGTCCACTCATCTATCCCACACTTCCTCAGCTTTGTTATAAGGGATGTCGT
>NW_011222909.1:0-352 GCF_000146605.3 Meleagris gallopavo | reverse complement strand
AACATTAGAGAAGAACACTGCCAAAAATATATGGAACTTATTCTGCTTCTGCTGAAAGAAGAAAAGATAAACTAAGCATGAAAGTCCTATTTAAAATTTACCAAGTCCTACTTTGTTCTATTATTAGCTGTTAAATCCAGGCTAATAATTTACATGACATCCATATCATCTATATCCAAGATGCTTACGATGTTTATTATTTCCTATTCTACACTTCTAAGAAACTTTATTTTTTGGAAACTTTTTTTTATTCACAGAGTTGCTTTCACATCTTTATGTGAGGATTATGGCTTTTAATTTAAGAATCTGTGCTTTTTTTCTGTTGATATGATTCTGAATGATATAGTCATTG
>NW_011222908.1:0-405 GCF_000146605.3 Meleagris gallopavo | reverse complement strand
ATGTCCTGTATATTAAGATATCTGTTCTTTACCTTATTTGTTTTATGTCTGTTCATGATGTTAGTAATAGTCTATGGATTCACCTTTAAAACAAAACAAAACAAAACAAAAAAACTCATATATTTGCTAATAATTTATGTTGTGAATTATCTAGAAAAAAAAAAAACAATGAAATTTGATTTCATTTACTGAGCTGTATTGTAAAGTACTGGACCTCTAAAATGTGATTCTTTTTAAATTAGTGGTATTATTTGCATGGCTAAGAATTTCTTTTGTACTGTGAGGAACTGGTATTGTTTTGATTTTTTAAATTTTACTTAAACTGAAATTCTTAGATTTTGTAGTAAAATCAGAAATTATTAAATGATATCAATGTTCAAGGCATTTCCAGAGAGCATAACGAAA
>NW_011222907.1:0-489 GCF_000146605.3 Meleagris gallopavo | reverse complement strand
CTTTAGCTCATAACCCTCTTTTTCTTTGAAACTTTTTTCTTCCTATTTCAGAAATAACACCAATAGGCAAACAACAACACTTCTGCCACTGCAAAACACAGTATAATTCTCTCTGTAATACTTGTGTTGTGTTTTTTTCTTCCCACACTTTATAAATTAAACACCTTGTACTCCTTTCATAAGTAACAAAACAGCACTTTACACATAATTTGTTTATTGTTTAATTACATGAGTTTTAGTAAAAAGACAAACTGTGCTTTTTTCTATGCAACACTAAGTGTTAGAAAAAACTTACTAAGATTATCTAATCTAACTAACAGTCTACCCATCATCACCATGCCCACTACTCACATTGCTCAGTGCCACTTCTACACACTTACTGAACCTCCAGGGCCAGTGATTCCACCATCTCCCTGGGCAGCCTGTTCCAGTGCCTTACCACTTTTTTGGAGAACAAATGTTTCCTAATATCCAACCTGAACCTCCCCT
>NW_011222906.1:0-349 GCF_000146605.3 Meleagris gallopavo | reverse complement strand
ATTTTAACCACATGATGTATGTAAACAAAAAAACTCTTTCTTTTTCGTCCTTTTTTTTTAAATGATGATCATTTCAGTGAATGACCCAGTATTGTGTTATGAGGAAACAGTGAAGAATTAATCACAGAATCACAGAATCACAGAATCGTAGCGGTTGGAAGGGACCTTCCAGAGATCATCGAGTCCACCCCCCCCGCCAAAGCAGGTTCCCTACACATTTCACATCTACACATCTCACTTTCTCAAAGCTATTATTTGTACTAAAGACCTCAAGCATCCCCCCTTTCCCATTTTTGGCCTCAGGACTGACAACCACTAAGATTAATCACATTAGTTTCACTGCAACAGA
>NW_011222905.1:0-334 GCF_000146605.3 Meleagris gallopavo | reverse complement strand
TACTTCAATTGCATTTCACATAGTATGTGTAATCTCCATCTCATGAAGCAACCTGGGTTGCCCAAGATTAATCTGGTAGGAATTTCACTTTGCAAGCTGAGAAGGCACAGTGCCTAAATAACCATGCATTTGAAAAAGAAGAAACTTTTTCTACCTTGGCCTGATGAATTTACATGGAAGACCTTGTTTGCTCACTTCTGAGGATCTGAATGACTCTCTCCTAAATCCAAGCCAAAGGATAGCTGAGTTCCTATGCATAAGGGGAGAATAAGGCACAGGATAAAGGGCAAAGAAGATAGGAGAAGAATCTAGTGCTTCAGTTCTTTTTTTTTTC
>NW_011222904.1:0-486 GCF_000146605.3 Meleagris gallopavo | reverse complement strand
ATTTTCCTATGTGTATCTGTACAGGTATTTTCCTTTTCCCGAATACAAAGTAGTCATGATTACTGATCACTATAAAACAAGCAGCTTTCAGTTCAGTGAAGAAACAATCTTTCTCCATTGCTATAATTTTTAATAGACTGCACTGAGTGCAGTAATTTATTGTTGGGTGCAATCTAGAACTTTGAGAACCTTTAGCAATGATTTCTCTTTGCCTACCTGAAACCCACAAAAGATTCCTCCTGAAGATGAATTTTCTTCCAAAAGTACAATTGCCTGCAGAAGCTGAAGAGCAGATCTGGAGTGCAACAGTCAATATTTAATTTCCAGGAAGCTTTAAAGCAAGCTCTTGACATTTCCTGCCACCTGAACTCACGTGTATTCAAGAATAACTGATGTCAAAATGGTCAGTGAGGCTGAAAAATGCATGTTGTAACATGGCTGCATTACGACTGCCTATGCTCTCTCTATTCTGTCTCTAGAGAGAAA
>NW_011222903.1:0-427 GCF_000146605.3 Meleagris gallopavo | reverse complement strand
GCCATGCCAGTACCCAGACATTTGTCAGTTCCTTCAAGTAGATATTTGTGTGTGCAAAGCTGTCCCACTGTACATGCATGATAACTGTCATCCTTCAGAATTTAAAAAAAATAAAAAAAAAAAAAATACAACCAAGAAAAACAACCCAATAACACTTGAATTTTACAAATGATAAAGAGAGATTTAAAAACTTGAAAAGTATTTCGACAATTTGGTCTTCGTTAGGTTGGTAATAGTAATATATGCTATTTGAATTCCTAGTGATTCTGGTTCATCTTACCTAAGTGGAAGAAGGAAAAAGATATTTTAAAAAAAGGACAAGTTATCCAAGATTAATGTAAGCTATGTAGTATGAGTATGCACAGCATATTAGCCATGAAAACAGAAGTCCCCAGCTAATATCGTCTGTTATGTTTTTCATATGAGA
>NW_011222902.1:0-375 GCF_000146605.3 Meleagris gallopavo | reverse complement strand
GCAACTTTGGAATATGTGAAACTATTCAAAACAGAGTACAAATAGGAAAAGAAAAAGGAAGCTTTCCTCTTCTGTTTTGGGCTACGCATCCTGAGAATGGCACATGCAAAGAGCTGGAGGAACAGGAAGAAATTCTTCAACTCACATTGTTTCCTCTTGGCTTTCACCAACTGTAGCAAGATACTGCTACTTCCTCAACAAGATATCTTCATAATATATATATATACATATATATTTTTATTATTATTATTTTAAGAAAAAGAAGAGAAAAAAAAGAAAAAGAAAAAGAAAAAACCTTCCAGAAGCCAATTAAAATGTAGGCCAAATGCTTGGGGAAATTTTCTGTAAACATAAGAGGAGAGTGCCAACTTTTTG
>NW_011222901.1:0-463 GCF_000146605.3 Meleagris gallopavo | reverse complement strand
TGTGGTAATCATAGTCTCATCCCTTCATCTTTTCTATAGGTATCATTCATCCACATAGGACTTGCAGTTCTGAGAAGCTCATCTCACAGACGTCATAACCTTGTGGCATTTTAAGCACTGTTGTTGCTTTGTAAACTGTTACTGAACATTTTCAAGGAATGATTTTTAGTCGATAAGTTTGTTGGTTTTTTTTCTTTTTTCTTTCTGATATTACTTTTAGGATAATATGCTTTTACCAGGTATAAGTTCCTGGCTATCTAGAGAAAGCAAGCTGGTATGTGATGCACAAGAGCCAACCTGTGGGAAAAGCAGAGCAGGTATGCTCAGGGATGCTTTGGACAACTACTGTAGTGAACAAGATTTGCCAAAGTCAATGCTATTGTTGCATGTTAGGAATAATGCTGCCACTCTCTTGGGATAAACTTTGTATTGTAACCCCAAAATGGCAGCTGATCCTTGCTGG
>NW_011222900.1:0-476 GCF_000146605.3 Meleagris gallopavo | reverse complement strand
CAGAAATGATCAAAACAGAGACATTGTGAAAAAAGAAAAAATAGTGCTCTTTCACTTCTTCTTTATGGAAATATATGGCCAGAGATACGTACATTCAAGCTGTTAATGTTCACATCAGAGTTTCTATTTATAGTTTATGAAACAGGTATAGCTTCAGTAAAATCTTCCTGAAACTCCTGAAAGAAACCAAGCATCCTCTCCCAAGGTTGCAGAATCCCACAAGTGCTGCCTCTTGGACAAGTCCTGTTACATCATTCCTACCGTGCAAGGAACTTCTTTCATTTCCCACTATCATTACCAGACCTGAGGAGAGGGATGGCAGGATTTTGCTGATAAGCTTGGAAAAGAATCACAGGAAAGGTTACTTCAGACCCTTACTTACGCTGTCTGCTAGATACCATTATTGGTGTAAACACCCCTGGAAATTAGAGCGAGAGGTACAGCACCAGTTTCAATATAAGATACAAGAAGTTAAT
>NW_011222899.1:0-489 GCF_000146605.3 Meleagris gallopavo | reverse complement strand
GGGAGCAGCCGTGGTCGTCCAGTTAGACGTATGGCAGCAATGAAAGGAGTGATTTCTGTGGGACAGCCCTGATGCAGCTGAGAGCAGTGCAGGAATGAGTCAGTGCCTGTGCAGCGTATGCCGACTCGTTGCTGTGAGCTGGTCCTGTGTGCCTCGAAGCACGTCCCTAACTTTATATCGTGGACTTTTTCTTCCTGGCTTTGGTCTGTATCTCGGGGCATTGCTAGCGAGGACAGAACAGACAGCGTTGTCTTTTCTTGCTCTTCCCTCTTCTGTGCTTCCCTTTTCTGCTCTCTTCCTCCTCTACTCTTCAGCTCTTCTCCCTACGTGTTACGCTCTTGTTTTCTGCTCCTCTGCTGTTCTTTCTTCCTTGTATCCCGACTCCTCTCCTGCATCTGTACTCCTCTCCTACTTTTCTTTCTGACCCGTATCCTCTCTTCTCCTGTTGTTCTCCTCACCTGCTCTTTTGGCTTCACTAGATTCTCTTTG
>NW_011222898.1:0-528 GCF_000146605.3 Meleagris gallopavo | reverse complement strand
GTCGCACAAGTAGGCGTCCAGGTGAGACTTGAATATCTCTAGAGAAGGAGACTCCACAACCTCCCTGGGCAGCCTGTTCCAGTGCTCCGTCACCCTCACTGTGAAGTTCTTACGCACATTCGTGCAAAACTTCCTGTGCTGCAGCTTATGTCCGTTTCCCCTCGTCCTGTCTCCACGTACCACTGAAAAGAGACTGGCCTCACCACTATGGCCACCACACCTCAGATATTTATAAACCTGGATCAGGTCCCCTCTCAGTCTTCTTTTCTCAAGGCTAAACAGACCCAGTTCACTTAGCCTTTCTTCATAGGGGAGATGCTCCAGGCCCTTCACCATCTTTGTGGCCCTCCGCTGGACTCTTTCCAAGAGATCCCTGTCTTTTTTGTACTGGGGAGCCCAGAACTGGACACAGTACTCCAGATGAGGCCTTACCAGGGCAGAGTAGAGGGGGAGGATCACCTCCCTCGACCTGCTGGACACGCTCTTCTTAATGCACCCCAGAATGCCATTGGCCTTTTTGGCCACGAG
>NW_011222897.1:0-439 GCF_000146605.3 Meleagris gallopavo | reverse complement strand
TTCTTTCTTTCTTTCTTTCTTTTTCTTTTTTCTTTTTTTTTTTTTCTTTTTTTCCCTCCAAACCTCAGCTGTTACAGAGACCTCTTTAAAAAGACAAATGAACAATTACTAAAATCCCTTTCTTCCGCAAATAAAGTCCCGACAAATCCCGGCGCTCTGCCTGCCGCCTGCCGGCCCCTCTGCCCCCGCGTTCCCGCTTTACTCCGTGCTCACAGCGCCCCCTGCCGGGCAGCAGCGGCACTGCACCCTCCTGGCGCCGCCGGAGCTCCCGCTTTGTGTTCTTATTTTTAATTGCAGCTAACAGAGCTCTTCCGTCTGATCATTTCATTAGATCATTCCCCCGGGGACGCCGAGTGCATCGCCTAACGGTGGTGCCCGCAAGTGTTTCCGACCGTTTCTAAAGATGTGTTATTCCAAACAGCTTTTCAATATTCAGTTC
>NW_011222896.1:0-561 GCF_000146605.3 Meleagris gallopavo | reverse complement strand
GGGAGTGCTGCCCCTCTCTGTTTTCTCTCCCTTCTTTTCTTTCCTCTCAATGTTGCCTTACTCATTTTTCTTTTAGGAGCTGTTGCCTCCATTGACCTGCAGGCAGTTGGTGCAGAAATCACAGCTGTTCCAAAGCGCTCTTTACGCGTAACGGTTACAACTGGTTGTTAGAAAGTTGCCCACTTTTGCCTGGAAGGAGCTGACTGCTTGTTAGAAAGCTGCATAAATTACCCAGCACTGTTCCTCTGTGTCACTCTGGTGACTCCGTCGCTCCCGCACCCTGCCGAGCAGGAGTGCCCTATTCCGTAGAACCACAGAGCGCTTAGAGTTAGAAGGGACCTCTGAGGGCCACCCAGCCCAACTCCCCTGCAGTGCACAGGGCCACCAACAGCTCCATCCCATTGCCCAGGGCCTGCTCCAGCCTCGCCTTGAAAGTCTCCGGGGACGGGGCATCCGCCTCCACACTAGATAACACGTTCCAGTGCCTCACCACCTTCCCTGGAGAAGACTTTTTCCTTATATCCAAACGAAATCCACTCTCCCTGAGTTTGAAGCCGTTTC
>NW_011222895.1:0-543 GCF_000146605.3 Meleagris gallopavo | reverse complement strand
ATGTCCTTTTTTGCTCGTTTTATTTTATCCTTAAGCAGACATTTGATACCTTTCAGTTTGAGAAAATAGAATGAAGTACCTCCGTATTCTTGTCCCACTTGAGATTGTTGTCCAAGCCAGCACTTCTTGGTGCGTGGGAAAAGGAAATACTTTGTCATGCTGTCTTCTGAAAACGTGGCTTGGCAATGACTGTGCAGTTCTTGAGTAGCCTTGTGCTGTCTGTGCCGCAGCTCTGCAGAGAGGTGGCACGTACAGTGCCATTAAGATGAAGGCAAATGCCTTAATTTTCACTCTTCTGCTCGTTACTGCGTGTGTAACAGCGGTCAAGAAAACGGCTGTCACGTCATCTGAACAGTTCAGAGCACCTGGGCAGCTCTTCCCATTTCCATGGTACTTAGGACTTTCCTGAGGTCACGTTCCTCTTTTCTGCTCACTCACACTAAAAAGCCCCGACAAACAGCTCTCCCTCCTGTAGTTAATTATTCCGTAGGGAGAAGCCCTTCTCTACTTTCTCCTGCTGGTCTCTTTACTCTGTCTGCCACA
>NW_011222894.1:0-454 GCF_000146605.3 Meleagris gallopavo | reverse complement strand
CTTTATTATTATTATTATTATTATTATTATTATTATTATTATTGTTGTTGTTGTTATTACTATTAAAAGCTAACATAATTTGAGATGGAAACAAATATTTTATTTCAAGTTAAACAAAATATTTCTGGGAAGGATATTTGTTTCACAAAAGTTCTGATTCATTCTGGTTCACTTAGATCTGACCTCAGATTGAGCACCACACTGAAAAACCAGGCATAGCAAGCAGCCATCTTCTTTCAGCTCTGTGTTTCCCCAGTTCGCACAGCCCTCCAGGAATCCTGACACAGCTGGGGCAGCTGTGGCAGACCCTACAAGCAGGAGGACTCACCTCTGATGGGTGGGTTTTGTCTGACACCTGTTCTGCTAGTGCTCAGCCTCTTTGGAAGGAACTTGTTGTCTTCCTACAGGAGATCCTAAGTTCACTCTCTTGTCCAAATGTTTGCCTGGGAGCTGT
>NW_011222893.1:0-539 GCF_000146605.3 Meleagris gallopavo | reverse complement strand
TAGATGTGGCAGAGAGCTACTGAAGCTTCCGAGTGATTAGCACTAATATTCTTTGCATTATTAAGCATACAGTGTTCAAGTTTGTTTGTGTAAGAGGGCATGTAAGACTAAATTAGCCACAGCATAGAAAAGAAGGTCTCATAAATTCACAGAGCTCTGCTTGCTGCCTGTTTCTGTTATTGTTCTTGATTTTTTAGGAGTTGAATTATTATTTTTTTTAATCATTGCTAAACTAAGGATTGTATTAAATTCATGTCTCTCTCAGGGTCTTACATACAGCACTATTCCTGCCATAAATCAGGAGAAACAACGTAAGTAAACAAGAAAAGGAAACAGGAAACCCAAATTCAAATAAAACAAAACCATACACTGAATTTTTTCCATGTTTTAAACTTTTTTAAAGAATTTTTCAGTACATGCATAGGCTGGAACCTCTTTATGAATATCCTTCTCATCATTTATACAAAAGACCAAATGAGAATGAGCTGCAGAGGACTTTTCCATTTTATAAGAAAACACAGTCAGGACTGTTGAAAATA
>NW_011222892.1:0-422 GCF_000146605.3 Meleagris gallopavo | reverse complement strand
ACGGCGCCAGCTGAGCCCCTTCCAGTCGCTGCAGGCCCTAAGGAAGAGCGAGATGACAACACACGATGGGAATGTTTCTCCTTACAGCCTGTGCCCCTTAGAACCGCAGTGCCCTTGCCAAAGGCTCAGCACAATCTGCTCCATAAGCCTCCTATGGGGCTATCCCAAAGGAAAGGGCTTCAGATCTTCCCGTCCCCTTCCAGCCCCTTCCCTTCTGCAGACAGTTCCGCACACGGTTCCTTTCTGGACTGGCACGGTGCTGCAGGCACCCAGCAGCTGTTTGCCAGATGCTGCTGTGGAGCAGGGAGAGAAGAGTGCTGTGGAGCACTGCTGGCATTGCAGTCTAAAGCAGTACGTGGCCAGTGTGACAGGAGCTGCTCTGTGTTTGTGGACAGGTGCGGGTGGAGCGGAATCGTCTCCGG
>NW_011222891.1:0-490 GCF_000146605.3 Meleagris gallopavo | reverse complement strand
GGGAGGCTGCAGGAGCTGGGTTTGGTCAGCACAGCTTGCAAGTAGGGCAGAGTGGGGCTGAGGACAGCACTGCCTGCCCGGGGCTGCTGCCAGCAACTGTGGCTGTGCTCCCCAGCAGCATCTCCAGGGCCTCTCTGGACGGGTGGTTGCAGGATCAGAGCCCAGAAGGAGTTGTCCCCTCTCCGGGGGGCTGTCCCGAGCAAACCTGCTGCTCTGCTCTTCTTTTTGACCTAGAAAATAAGAAAAGCCTCATGCTGTGTTGGTTGTGGTTGGTTTTTTTTTCCCTCTTCTTTTTTCCCCCTTGGCTGCTGTGTGGCTGGAGAGACCTCAGCCCCTGGGGTGCCTTTTCCCTTCCTTCCTGCTGCATTGAACTGAACACAGTGACTCTCTGCTGAAAATAAATGAATTGGAACAATTGTCGTTTAGAAATGTCCAAACTCAGCAGCACGGCAGGGCGAAGCTCTGCACGAGATCACAGCCACGGCTTCCC
>NW_011222890.1:0-489 GCF_000146605.3 Meleagris gallopavo | reverse complement strand
AAAGCACAGATGTGAAGAAGACTTTGATAGTACCTTGTTCAAAAGAATTTCAGGGAACTTAATTACCTTGGCTCATGCTGAATTGCTGTAAGAAGTGTTCTATGAAGCTGGAAACATACGAACTTAGCTGTGCGATTAGAGATCAGAAGTATATGGTAGAATATAGGAAGAATATAATGGTTAAAATAGCAAAGGGGCTTAGCTCAGAAGAAACAAAGCTAGCTTTTAATTAGAACCTCTTTTTATTTCTTCACAACTCACCTTGTTTTAACTGGCCAACGTTTTAAATTGAGCTGTCTGAACTAGAACTGATTTTCCTCGCTTGATCTGTGTTGCTTTCCTCCAACAAAGACAGCACCGTTTTTTCTCCCTGTGTGAGGAGCTGATTCTCCCATAGCAGATTAGAGCTGTAAGCTCCTTGTTTAGTGTCCAGCCTTTTCAGACAGCCTTACAATGCTTTCTAGACAACCAGTATTAATTGGTTGAAAC
>NW_011222889.1:0-542 GCF_000146605.3 Meleagris gallopavo | reverse complement strand
AAATCTGAACAGCTTCTTTTTTTGAACTGTGGCTCGCTTCAGGCTAATACAAAAGTTTAGAGGTGGAAAAAAACAATGACTCAATCATTTCTTTCTTTTTAACTATTGAATTGGATCCATCTGACAGAACCACTTTCAAACTAAATATGCACATAGAGCACTCTCCACATATGTATGTATGCACGTCTGTGCAAGTCATTTGGTAGGCCTCTTCCTCTTCCAGCATTTCCTCATCCTAAGAAAACACTGTCTCCTCACGCTATAACTGGAGAGCAGCATTTTCAAGATGTTGCCACACGGACTTAGATACCCACTACAATTTAATCCTGCTTGGATGTTTTGCACACTGCAGAGATCTGAACTGATTTTTGTTTTTAAGTCCTTAAGTGTCAGCCTGGAGGAAGAGATGGAACACATCTGCAAAGACTATTTTCAGTGTATTTCCAGATTCTGCAAGTCTGTAATATGACTAGATTTGTCTTATGGGAAACTAAAGATGAGTTCAAAAGCATATATGCATTTTGATATGCATGCGCACACAT
>NW_011222888.1:0-527 GCF_000146605.3 Meleagris gallopavo | reverse complement strand
CTTCCAGAGGGTGAGCAGGAAGTGATAAACAAGCAAAAGACTTGTGCTCCTCGGTTGCCAAAAATATACCCTGAGAGGTTTTACATTTCTTTAGTTAGCTTAATGCTCATACCTGTGATCTGGTGAGCATCTGTATTTTTGATTTTGCACTCAGTTTCTTTCTTGTGACACAGCTGAATTCCAGGTTTTTTTTAAATACTAAAGTCCATTAAATGCAAGTGAAAAGAATCTGACTTTCCTCACAAAAGCACGGCATCCAGCTTAGAGACCTTGAGTGGAGTTAGACCTTCTTTTCCTTTCCTTTTTATTTTTATTTTACAGCCAATCATATTTAATAAATCTATGGGAACCATCGTTGTTCATTGTAAATGTACTTAGTCTTTGCAGATACTGTTTCTTGCATGAACCTCATTTCTTATCTACAGCCAGGTACACATTACAAGACCCAGTGTGCCACATGTTTTCAGTACACTGACAATTACACAAAAGATTAGTCTCATCACCAAAAGTTTGAGGAACCTGAATTT
>NW_011222887.1:0-621 GCF_000146605.3 Meleagris gallopavo | reverse complement strand
AAGGATTTGGGCATCTGACAGCCTTGTAATTAGAAATGAAAGGCAAGCCTACACATGAGTTGGTGATGGACTAAAGAGTACTCTTTCAATTGAGCAAGCAACCAAAAAAATATCATAGTGCTGTCTTCTCACTCACTGTTAAGTTGGTTTTCAGCTGTGACCTGAGTAGAAACTTCAGTTAAGTGGGGGCTCCCGGAAAACTACATTTCAGCTTTTTGTGTGCACTTGAACTGGATACTCTAAAATAACTCTACAGGGCTGACATAGACTTTGGAGCATTTTGGATTGTATGTGAATTTATCATGTTGTGTAACCTGAAGGATGCTTTCTGCTTTTCTTGCCTCCATTTGCTTCTGTAGCTTCACTACACTTTGCCCCTGTTTCGGTTTTCTTTTCCATCACATTTTCTTGTTTTTTTAACCTTACCTCATTACCTTGAAATCTCTGCTTTTAATTATAATGGACCTGGTAAAAAATTTCTGAATCTTGGAACAGTTCAGAATTCAGACCATGAGGAAGAACTGTGTAGCTAGCTCCTCTTAGTAAAAGGGATTGAAACTTTGGATAAGGATTGAATTATGTATTCCAGTACTGCTCAAGCCATGTCTGTGGTCTGAGTTT
>NW_011222885.1:0-445 GCF_000146605.3 Meleagris gallopavo | reverse complement strand
AATGGCATTACTGATGTCAGCTCTAAGGATTCAAGGTCTGGTAACTTGAATGGATTTACCTTTTTATTTTCTTAATGTTGTAATTTGGGTTTTTTTCTTACCTTTTTGTTGTGGGACTGTCTAAGGCATAGCTAGCAGCCTGATGGAGAGCACTAGGAAGACTTTCTATGTTTCTACTGAGTTTGGTTGCAGTCTTTTCATCTGTGTCTTCATTATCACTTGATCTTAAGAAACCTTTCTTCATCAAATCTTACAACACTGAACAACTACTTTCTTATACATTCTCTACTGGATTTTTATACTTATGCCATTCCAATATTGATATGTTGTTAACAACTTTTTGGAATAATTACAATATTTTGGAGTAATTATAATTATCAGTTACAATTATCAACAACAATTCTGTGGCAAATCACCTGTGCTGCCAGAAGGGGTGGAGCCTGGC
>NW_011222884.1:0-537 GCF_000146605.3 Meleagris gallopavo | reverse complement strand
TTGCCATTAGAAATTATACTCTACCTATTCCATAGTGATATTTACATTTGAAAAATACTTGTTGCTAGTATTCTAGATACTGTATTGTATAGATAATTTTTTTGAAGTACTGCATAGACTACAAATTAAGATTTTCCAATTCAGTGAACAATAATATTAAAAAAAAATTCAGATATCATTTTTTCTTCTCTTTTTGAAATAAGACTAAGAATAGGTCTTCTTGTTTTGTTTTGGTTATTTTTTTGTTTTTTTTTGCTGTTTTTTTTTTTCCAGTAGAATATAAAAAGTTAAAAAATGGGAGAACAGTAAAAGACTGAAGGCAAAGCTGAATTATACATCAAGGTGATATAAAACTTCATTTCAAATCCTTGTATAAGCTATAGAATATTCTGTTACAAATGAGCAAAAAAATCAACAAAATACTTATTAATATATAGAAATATTTTAGCATCAAAATTCTTTAACAATCTCTAATTTTTCTGGAGTTTACCACATCCTGGTACAAGAAGGAGAAAATCCATGTACAACCACTGAGCA
>NW_011222883.1:0-362 GCF_000146605.3 Meleagris gallopavo | reverse complement strand
TACA
This sequence comes from Meleagris gallopavo, assembly GCF_000146605.3. Taxonomy (NCBI): domain Eukaryota; kingdom Metazoa; phylum Chordata; class Aves; order Galliformes; family Phasianidae; genus Meleagris; species Meleagris gallopavo. The sequence goes on along the minus strand of NW_011222883.1, from coordinate 358 downwards.
TATATACACCTATATACCAAGCGTGCATTCCTGGGGAAGGGTTCATCTAGAGGATAAGTGATGCAAACTAATCAGAGACACCCCCCAACGTAAAATAAGTAAGAACTCCCAAAAAGAAACTAATGATAGCGGAGACCATGAAATAAAATATATATATATATATATTATCCAATTCTAATGCAGAAACATTTGATTCCCACAATAATTATTTTGTGAAATGCACATAAAATAGGTGATCTTGGCAATGAATCATTTGAAACTTAACAGATAATCACCAGCCTTACAAAATTCCTTCTGCATGTGTAACGCAGCATTACTCAGCAATAGATCTTTTAATAGCACTAGACAAAATTTTACT
>NW_011222882.1:0-451 GCF_000146605.3 Meleagris gallopavo | reverse complement strand
CCCAGATGTACATCCAAGGAGTTATGCTTCCCTAGAGTAAACTCTCCTGATGTGAGCTTCCACTCTGTAAGCATGGTTTAGCTACAGGACCTTCTTAGTGAGCACATCTGCTCTGCAAATTTGTGCAGCATCACATCTGCCTGCAAAGGTTTGGAGGAGTTAAAAATAAGGAAGTTTAATTTCTGGCTTGCACAGTGCCAACAAAATGAATACAAGTTATGGTTTGAAGCTACCTAATAGACCAACACTGCTATGCCCATGCAATGGGCTGGCTCTACATTGCAGTGTATTGCAGGGATGAGAGGTGCCAGGAGGGAGAGCTGAGCCAGGATCTGATCCAAAGGGACCCTGCAGCCTTTTGCATATAAGCTCACTCTGCATTGACCTTACCCATGTGCTGTTTACTTTTTTTTTGTAAGAAAGTTCATAAAGGAAAAGCAAATCTCAAGTA
>NW_011222881.1:0-454 GCF_000146605.3 Meleagris gallopavo | reverse complement strand
TTTTCCTCCTGACTTCTTATTTGTCACCTCTGCTCCTCCTGGGTCCTGTCAAACCCAGAAGACCAGCCGAGGGAGGAGCTGATGGCACTTCTCCCTCTGTGGAAGAATGGCAGATGGACACCTGCGGGGTATCCACCATGCCCATTAGTGCAGACTCTGTCCCTGCTGCTTCCTGCTTGATGTCCCCCCTTGAAGCAACTTTCTTTCCCTCTTTTGACTCAATAAAGTCGTGGTGCATCTCAGTCTGTGCCTCTGCATCACTCACTCTACTCTGCAAGCACTGCACGTGCCTGCAGGATGTCTGCTACTCTGAAGACTTCTTCAGAGCAAACGTGTGTGACAGGTGGGGACCTCACCTTTTCCCCATCAGACCCAGCCTGAAAAAGTGTGCTGTTGGCTTTGACAGTCACCACTGTGGCAGAAGGTTCCTTCCTGCTAAATCTGCTGGCAATGG
>NW_011222880.1:0-426 GCF_000146605.3 Meleagris gallopavo | reverse complement strand
CACACATAAATATTTCTAGAAGTGAAAATGTGAAAGACTGTGGGATGCTCCTGTCTGTGCACTGTCATGTACATTTGTGAAGAGTTTTAGGCTGGGACTACCACTACTTTGATGCTGTTTCCTAGCAGTTGGGTGGACTAAAATCTATACTGATAAAAAGTTGAAAGTAGTACTTTATTTTTCTGCATTTAAAAAAAACTTGGGTTGTAGGTATTCCCCCTACTCACGGACTTCTATCATCGCAGCTACAGCTTTTATATTCAATTTCCAGGTTTTCTTTTGTATGGCAGTGGAGGAGGACGTTTTCTTTTCCCCTTCCAACTCTTATTGCTAAGTATTATTTCGACTGATTTTTTTTTTTAAAGTATTGAATTAGGAAAGGTAAGCAGAAATGGTGTGTAGTGGATGGTGTTAAATATTGGTCCC
>NW_011222879.1:0-564 GCF_000146605.3 Meleagris gallopavo | reverse complement strand
GGTGGGTCAGATCTTTTACCACCCCTGAATCGGCAGATGGTCTTGACTATAACTTCAGCCGTTTCAGTTATTGGCTCTACTGCCTGCAGTGCTGAATCGGCAGCCAATAACTGCTTTTCAATCATACTGTATCTCTCTTCTGCTCCGTGCCAAACCCGAGACCAGAAACCAATGGGGGTCCAAACAGAACTCGGGCGTTGTTGCCACAGGCCACAACCAAAGCCATCTTGAGTGATGTGAACATCTAACTCGGCTGGGAGGGTAGGATCAAATAGACCCAATGCCTGGGCTTGTTTAACTGCCAGTTTCGCCTGTTGAAAAGCGTCCTGTTCTGTTTCCCCCCAGTCCCAAAGCTGCCCCTTTTTTGTGAGTCTAGACAGTGGTCTTAGCAGCTGCGCTAGGTGAGGTATAAAAGAACGCCGATAACCCAATACACCTAGAAACTTTTGCAGCTGCTTCGATGTTGTAGGGACTGGGAACGCCTGAACCTTATCGATGACAGCACTGGGCAGTACTTTGGTCTTTCCTGACCAAACCACCCCCAGGAATCTTACGGACAGGCCC
>NW_011222878.1:0-657 GCF_000146605.3 Meleagris gallopavo | reverse complement strand
TCATTTAGATGCTTCCAGAAAACATCCATACTCTTGGCCCTTTCATGCCTTAGGGACAAAATGCACTTCAAAACCAGTTAAAATCTCAGATCCCTTCTTCATTTAGTCCTGGAGATAACTAAGCTTAGACCCATTTCTAACCCAGAAATGACTGGCTTTGAAGAACTGCGTGCCTCTGGCCTTATGCTATTGTACTCCAGTTCAACTCTTTCCTTTTTTTGACCCTAAGAATCACTTCAGGGAATGAAGTAAGTCCCTAGGAAATAATTCGAGATCTTGACAAAAGAACCCAACAAACACTACTACAACCTGGGGTCCCTCCTGGCAACATAAAAGAAAGCAGTTTAAACTGACTTTCCAGATATGCATGTCAAATATGTATACTGATGAAAAGTAAAGAACAATGGCAAGAAATTTTACAGAAAGAATGTTTTTAATCTCAAAGTTTCAAGGAGCAAATGAGAAATTCTTTTTTTTTTTCTTCTAGTGCTCACTGGTGGAGCTGAAGGTGTGTAACTGTGAGATCAGCCTGTTAAGATGTCTTGTAGAAGCTAGGATTTTTGAAGAATGAACTAATTAATAACCTACTGGAGGGTCATACAGAGTTTTCTTGTTTTCCTGCTGTTAGAATGAGCCAAGTAGAAGAAATTATTTTCC
>NW_011222877.1:0-501 GCF_000146605.3 Meleagris gallopavo | reverse complement strand
AAATTCTGTCTGGTGATGCTTCAGAACACTTTGTAATTTCAGTGGCGTGCCTGAACTCTTTGCTTAAGGGCTGTCTTCCATTTGATCAAACTATGTTGTTGGTGGTTGGGTTTTTTTGTTTGTTTGTTTGTTTTTCAGTAGGTTGTTTTTTTTCCCCCCAAAAAAAGACCTCAAGGAGAATGATTTCTGTTGTGGCTTATATCTCAAACTTTTAGAGATTGTATGCTGTATACTTTCCTCCTCTGATGGCGAGATTGTGGCTGGCTGTCCCATTCTGCATTTGCCTTCAGACACTAAGCTACAAATCATGATTTTTAGTAATAATATGTAGGGATGCCTCAAAATAATGGCTGGAAAAGTCAGTAGCAAAGTGCCAATATATGAAGTGTTTCAGAACAATATATATGAGGCATCTTGTAAATAAGAACAAAATTAAAAGTGAAGGTGAAGGAGAAAGTAACGGAATGTAGGTCATGGATTTTTCTACTGAAGCCAGAGAAT
>NW_011222876.1:0-496 GCF_000146605.3 Meleagris gallopavo | reverse complement strand
ACATTGGTTTCTTCCAGTCACTTGCCCTTTAAGGTGTTTTGTATCCCCAAGTCCCCAGTGTAATGCAGAGGATAAGGAATGTCTGCAGATAGTTACTGTGACATGAATGGGGAGGAGGATGCAGAGATCTGCCCTTTTCAGAATGACACGTACATTTTTTATTTGAATTTATTTCTCATCTGATAGAGGAATTGTTTCTGAAAACAAGAGCCCTTGAGAAAATTTTCTTTAACTGATACTTCAAACAGGTTTCATTCATGCTGCCATCAGAATGGATCACTGCTGATTAAAGAGTAACTGGTCCTTATTCTTGCCAAATTATCTTCCTTTTTTTCTTTCTAATTGTTTTTAAAAGATCTGACGTATTTAACATTCACTTCTAGGTTATGTTCATAAGCAAGTGGCCAGCACCAATTTTAATAACAACCAAGACTTTGTATTGCTTTATACTCTGAGGAGCAGTTGTCAGGATAATAACTATATTTTTAGTAACCAC
>NW_011222875.1:0-551 GCF_000146605.3 Meleagris gallopavo | reverse complement strand
ACTCGCACACTCGAGGTGAAGTAGCAATCAAAAAAGAATTTTCTTGGTGAAAACACTGTAGTTAAAATTGTACAGGAAGCAGCATTTTGCTGAGATCAGACAGATTTGTCAAGTTTTAATTTCTTATTTTTGGGGAGATAAAATATCCCATTTTGTAAAAAATAAAATAAAAAAAAATACAGTTTGAGTTTAAAATGGTATGTCATTTAAAAACACAAACTATAGCAGAAAGGCAAAACCACAAACTGGATATTTCAGATTATTAAACAAAAAATTTTTCAATCAGGTAAAGTTGATCTCTTTTTTAAAATGAAAATGTGTTTTTGTATTTATTATTCTTATGTGGGAATTAGAAACAGTCTTAAATGGGAAAAAAACCTTAAGTTCTCTCAGGGTAAGAAAACAGCTTTCTACTAACTTCTTCCTATTATAATGCATTCTATTTTGGACATGGGCTGCTTTTTAGTTTTATGCCATCATTTGCTTATCCCACTCCTTCTTTTCCCCTTCTCTGTCTTTCAAGTTGGAAAAATGTTGTGGAGGTAAAGTTG
>NW_011222874.1:0-486 GCF_000146605.3 Meleagris gallopavo | reverse complement strand
CGTTTGCAAGGACGTTGTGTCAGCAGCGTGACGTCAATGGGTGTTTATGGCAATGAAACAGCTGAACTGTGTGCCTCAAGACTAAGGTAGAGAAGAAGATAGTAGTTATGAATGTGTCTATATATCCAGCTGCCTGAGGGGAGGAAGGCCCTCCAGAGGGATGGCCGAGGCCAGTTGTACGAGGCTCCACAAGAGCAAGCGCTTTGGTCACGACAACCCCGTGCCAGCTTCTCCAGGATTCGGCTGAGGTAGAATTCCGACCGCCCACTGGTTCTAGAATGTTGGGGTGCCGCGATGGAATCTTCTGGTCTTGTGAGTTGGTCTTGCCTCCCCACCCTGTCCGTCATGGTGGAGCAGCCTGGTGGCCCTTATGATGTCATAAGCGGCTCGAATGAGGGGAGGAGCAGTGCGTGCTGCGTCCCTTCATTGGAGCGCTTGAGCTCTGCCTGAGTAGCTCGCTTGTTGCACTTGTGCATCGACTGAGTA
>NW_011222873.1:0-603 GCF_000146605.3 Meleagris gallopavo | reverse complement strand
CACTAGGGCTAAAGACCTAATGTATGAAGCAGTGCATGTATGTAACAGTTTCACAGCTTTTTATGACAATATTGAACAATCCTCTTTATCTGGACACAGTGCAAAGTTTCAGAATGAGCAAGGAACTGGGCACCAAGTAAAACAGGATGGCAGAAAGTCTCTGAATTGCTCAGGATCTGTTCTGCCATTCAAACTGCTGGGATGGTCATGGAGCCAGGAGAACTGCTACATCTGCTTCTATGATTCCATGTTTCAGCACTGTAAAAACAGTTCCACTGTATCTTTGACTCACGTAGGTAAAGTGAAGGACAGAAACTCAAGATCATGTTTTAACTGTGTGACATCGCTTCTACACCAGATGTAGTCTTTGGTCTTTGTATGCGGTACACTATCTGCTGGTAGGAGAGTGAAGAAGCATGTTCCTCCTGTACTTACAACAAAGCTCCCATGTCTTTCTTTGGTTTCTCTTGCAGTTTACAGCCCACCCAGCTGGATTAAAATAACACTGGTGTGGATAACTGTCTCTATCTTTTTGATAGATCAATTTTTATTTTGGGTGAGGGAGGGATGAGAAGAAAACACTGAAAATGTTGCTCAATATAT
>NW_011222872.1:0-498 GCF_000146605.3 Meleagris gallopavo | reverse complement strand
GACTAATCATCATTAGTCATGATTATATGCCCTGTGATTGTGTTAACGGTCCCATGCTGGATGGGCTGCCTTTCCCACTTCGTGCTGATGTAAATGTGCTAAAGCAGTATTGCTAGTTTCCTACCATGACTAGCACAAGCTCAACCATCTTGTGCTCAATTGCAAAGAATACACTCCTTTTTTTTTTTTTTAAAGTCACTGACTCACTGCAGTTTTTGCTTAGTATTAGCAGTCCCGTGGTGCACACAGTGCTGACTCAATGTTGATTCACATCATATTGCTGAGCACATCTCTCTCTGCTCCCTGGAGTTTATTAAGAGGCCAAAATCCAAACATAAATGAATTTGTCATGCTTTTCCAAGATGGCTGGTGGCACCTGACTGTACTCTAGGCTACAAATGTTTTCTCAGCTTTTGCACTATAAATGAGTTCTGAGACACGGATTGATGACTTCATTGGAGAACTGTAATGCAAACCATATTTTACTGTACTTGTCTT
>NW_011222871.1:0-316 GCF_000146605.3 Meleagris gallopavo | reverse complement strand
AACTTTTTATGGAAAAAAGAAAAAAAAAAACCTAGCAAGCCAGGAGCTGTTTTGTTCTTTCGGTTTTATTTTTATTGTTTTGAGTCAAGAAAGTGTTTATCTCCATTGCCCCTTTCCAAACCAGAAGACAATAACCACCTGGAGGGGTTTTCTTTTTGAAGTCTGGTATCAGGGTTTTCATGAGCTTTGTTTCCAGTGGGGGAAAAATAATCCTGTGTCCTTAGGAGAGCATAGAAAGCATAATGTGAGAAAGATGCCTTGATAAACAAGCACCTTTGCGGTAATAACAAAGATGATTCTTGACTCCTTTCTGAGA
>NW_011222870.1:0-387 GCF_000146605.3 Meleagris gallopavo | reverse complement strand
TCTTTTCCTCCCCCGTGTCTTTTCCTCCCCAGTGTCTTTTCCTTTTCCCACGCTTTTCCTTTTCCATAGTAGCCCTTTTATTTCCCCACCTTGTCCCCGCCTTTTCCCTGCCTTCTCTCCTGTTCTTTCCTCCTTTTTTTCTTTCCCACTTCTTCCTTCAATTCCCACCTCTTTTTTTTCATCCCTGTCTTTTTCACCCCCTTCCCCCCTTTTTCCCGCCCCATTGCCGCCATCCCCATGGGGTCGAGGCCAGGGCTGCCTGCGGGCTGCACTTGCTGGCTGTGTGCAGTGGGGCGGAGGCGTCCTCAGCGCACGGCTGGGACGGTGGGGGTCGTCGCCCCCCAAATGGGGCTCGTGCCCCACGCCTGCGGGCAAGTCGTATGGGAA
>NW_011222869.1:0-305 GCF_000146605.3 Meleagris gallopavo | reverse complement strand
AGAGAAGAGAAGGCTGCAGGGAGACCTGATTGCGGCCTTCAGTGCTTGGAGGGAGCGGATAAACAGGAGGGGAACGGCTGTTTGTGAGGGTGGGTGGTGACAGGACAAGGGGAATGGCTTTAAAGTGAGCCAGGGGAGGTTTGGGTTGGATGTGAGGAGGCAGTTTTTCATGCAGAGGGTGGTGAGGCAGTGGCACAGGTTGCCCCAAGGAGGCTGTGGATGCTCATCCCATCCCTGCAGGCATCCGAGGCCAGGCTGGATGTGGCTCTGGGCAGCCTGGGCTGCTGGTTGGCGACCTGCACACA
>NW_011222868.1:0-393 GCF_000146605.3 Meleagris gallopavo | reverse complement strand
CTGAAAGAAAAGAAGGAAAAGAGAAAAAAAAAGACTACAGCTAAGGTTGTTTAAAGCAAGCCCCCAGCTCATTTAATCTTAGTTACTGAGTTCTTCCCTGTGGAGATGTCTCTGATATGTGCATCTCAAATGGCTTCTCAGGACTCTCTCGAGCTGCTCTGATCTGTGTGCACTCATTCCTGTGTGGGAACAGCTGGGAACCACAACTCCAGGCCAAAGCTCCTGAAAATGACATTTTAATACAGAGATTTGAAATCTTCAGCCAGAAGGATATGGATTTTTATTTTTTAAGAGAATATTACTTGAGTGATGGGAAAATTGGCTATGTGTTTAATTGAGTGACAGTGAAGTTTAAATCAGAGCCTGATAACTTCACTCTGAATAATATGTTAA
>NW_011222867.1:0-580 GCF_000146605.3 Meleagris gallopavo | reverse complement strand
GTTTACAGTGAGGAGTAGTGGCGTGTTGCTTTGCTATATATATGTGATGAGGGAAATGTGCTATAGACGTTTATTTTTATATTTAGTTTATTTTTATATAGAAAAATATATTAGTTTATTTTATAGTTAGTTTATTTTTATATAGAATTTTTTTAATAGAAGGGATTTTTTATATTAAGTTTAGCAATGGAGCAAAAGCAGAAGCAGGAATTTCTGCAGCTGTACAGCTGAGTTGCATGTTTGTAGATTTGAGGGGGCAGGCAATACTGTAATTATAAGTGCAGTCCCTATAACACATATTTAATATCTCCAAAGGGAGACAGCCCATGCTTACCCTATTCTTTTGGAGGCAATTTGCATTTTTCATAAGCAAGCAGATGTTTATGTTATTTTCTGATCTAGTTTTTGTTTGGCTTTTTAGAGAGTTGTTTGGTCTGGTGATCATTACAACATGGATGAGTCTTTGTCGCAGTTCAGCAAAGTAAGTTTTTCTTAATTCACTCTTATGTTCAGATTTAGTGAGTAGCTTCTTGGAAACCTGTAGGTGATTTTGGCTGCTTGTTCTTCTACTTCATGTTTT
>NW_011222866.1:0-459 GCF_000146605.3 Meleagris gallopavo | reverse complement strand
AAGAAAACAGGATGCAGGCCACATTCCTGGCCACATAGACAAGGCTGTGCACACTAGCACAAACACATTTTCTCAGTTCCAATTAAACCCTGGCTTTATATCACCTTGCTGCTGATAACGGTCTGATTAATGGAAGTAATTGTTCTTTTTCTTTTTTCTTTTTTTTTCTTTAATAAAGTCCCTGGTGCTAATTGTTTTTTCCCTCTCCCACTTCTCGCTCTAAAGGCTCTTTCGAGGAGGGTTGCTGATTGTGCTCGGAGTTGTATGGGAACACTTAGTCTCTTCCTGGTTTTGTTTTTAGGGCTAACTGCTGCCACCGAGCCTCGCAGGTCCAACAGACAAATCACCTCTGTGGATAGCCAGCAAAATCCTGCCCTTGTGCCTCCCGATAAACAAGTGCAGATTCATGTGTTTGTTCATGACACAGAAAGCAGCCAGGACAATGATGTGGTGACTTTT
>NW_011222865.1:0-446 GCF_000146605.3 Meleagris gallopavo | reverse complement strand
TGTGATAGACAGTTACGGCGCAGGAAAGCCTTTGATCTGGGAGGGATTTGTATGAAAGACTGTCACAGTTCCTTAAGAGTCAATTGGGTTAAGCCTTTGTGGACTACAAGCCCCAGTATATGCATCCCACATAAGAATTCATTTTGCTGGCACAGTGAGGGTGGTGAGACACTGGAACAGGTTGCCCAGAGAGGTTGTGGATGCCCCCTCCCTGGAAGCATTCAAGGCTAGGCTGGATGGAGCTGTGAGCAGCTCTGGTGAGCAGGGAGGTGTCCCTGCCTATAGCAGGGAGATTGGAGCTAGGTGATCTTCAAGGTCCCTTCCAAGCCAAATTATTCTATGATTCTGTGATTCTGTAAGAACTGGAAGGACTAAATGTGTTGTGTTTTTAATTCCTGCCACATGAATTGAGACAAAAACACCACATACAGGTGGAACTGCTGTTT
>NW_011222864.1:0-467 GCF_000146605.3 Meleagris gallopavo | reverse complement strand
GGCCGGCACCGCCTCTCAGGCTGTGGCTTTAGGCCAAAGCTGGTGCTGGCTTCTTGTGTTGTGGCTTCAGGTTTAGGGCCCAGGACTCGTGCCAGCCTCTCTGGCTGGGGCTGTGGCTTTAATCCCCAAGGGTCAGTGCTGGCCACTCAGGTCCATGGCCAGTGCCAGTCTCTCTGGCTGTGTTTTTAAACCCCAGGGCCACTCCTGGCTTCTCTGGCAGCATCTTTAGGCCCTGGGACGTGTGCCAGCCTCTCTAACTGGGGCTGTGACTTTAAGCTCCTGGACTGGATCCAGCCTTTTGGGCTCTGGCCCAAAGTCACCAGGGCTGGTACCATATTTAAGAAAACAACATGAGGGCCACCCAATGGCGTTTCTGAACTAACAAAACAGAGAAATTAAGATGACTCTTGTGTAACCAGCCTGGGGTCATCCTCTCGCTCAGGCACCGCATGATCACACCCAGGAGA
>NW_011222863.1:0-327 GCF_000146605.3 Meleagris gallopavo | reverse complement strand
GATCCTCGGAGCACAGAGGACCGGGCGGAGCCGCGCGTTACCTGTGCCGCTGCGCCGGAGCCGCTCCGGAGCTGTCCAATGTAGCCGGGCCGCTCCGCTCCGCTGCACACACGGGGGCGGGGGGGGGGGGAGGGTGAGGGGGAGTCGTCACCGCATCGCCTTAACCAAGAGGAGGAAAAAAAAAAAAGCGGAGGGGGGCTGGGGAGGAGAGGGGGAAGGATATTTGGTTTGTAAACGACGGCGGATCCTCGTCTGCCATCGGAAATGTTTGCTGTCCCGTAGGCAAACAGGAAGGATTTTTTGCGGGGCTTGATCCTTCTGCCGCTA
>NW_011222862.1:0-383 GCF_000146605.3 Meleagris gallopavo | reverse complement strand
TTTTTCTTAGTCTTTTTTTCTCCTTGTTTTTCTTTCTTTTTTTTTTTTTTTAGTTTATTATTTATTTTCTGTTTTGTATTTTTGTTGCCTTGCGTGTCATAGGTTTGGTTTGCTTTTTTTCCCTTAGTTTTCCTGACTGCTTTCCAATGTTTCTCGACTTTTGTCGATTTCTTCTTTGCAGTTTCTTTCTTTCTGTTATTTTTTTTCCTACGAATATTCCTACAGATTTCTCTGAATTGGCAGCTCTTACTCATAACACACAAGTGACCCTTCACACTTATCGCTAACACAACGTGGTAACCACTAGCCACATCCAAGAAAGGTAAATCTTGAGCCTAATGCAGAAGGGTATCCCTGAATCCTAAAGCCTAATCCGAATCCAA
>NW_011222861.1:0-368 GCF_000146605.3 Meleagris gallopavo | reverse complement strand
ATTATTATTATTATTATTATTATTATTATTTATTATTCCAATGCTGTTAGTTCTCTCTTCCCTTTGTCTTCAAAGGTCTTTTTTTTTTTTTTTTCTTAAATAAAAATGGTACAACAAGTGTCCACTTTTGTGCATTCCCAAGATACATACTTCAGTCAGGTTGAAAGAAAAGCTTAAAAGTATGTGTATACTAGCTCAGTCAGTCTTTGAATGTTGATTTGGTGTATTTTATTTTGTTGTAAGACTACTGCTATTGGATATGCCTTCCTATTTGGTTTTTTTTTTTTCCTTTTACAGGATTTTACTAGCTGATATAATGGCATTCCAGACAGAGTTACTCTTCTGTGATGACAGTATGAGAAAGAGAC
>NW_011222860.1:0-564 GCF_000146605.3 Meleagris gallopavo | reverse complement strand
AAAATTGTCACAAGCAAAAGACAACTGAAAATAAACAAATGTCTAATAATGCCTTAACTTAGTATTTTTTTTTTTCTTGGTCTTTAATTTTTGCTATTTTGGTTTTCCTGTATTTTATTTTATTTATTTATTTATTTATTTTTCTTTGGTAGTAATGTTGGTGGAAAGAGACCTCTTAAGATTTTGCCTGTCTCCTCTACCACCAAACTGCTCCCATCCTCATGAAAGGGTGAGGCCCCACAGGTTTGCCCAGAGATGGAAAGCACCAAGCAAAGGTGCCAAAGCAGCTCTGTTCTCCCTCTGCAAACTGGGGATGTGGTCGTGTCTATACTTCGAGTGCTCTGCCCAAAGCACTTCTGCCATTCTCAGCCTCTAGCTGGCTATTTACAAAGGTGGTCATGGAGGAGTTCTTGGTAGTTGGATAGGAGGAATATTCTTTATAGCAGGACCGATATTTTCCTTAATCCACAAATTCCTCTTTCAGAAAAGAGTTGGATGTGTGGCCATTTTCCTACTAGCTGGGGTCAGCTAGAAGTACAGAGAATGGAAGGTGAAAATTTTAAG
>NW_011222859.1:0-572 GCF_000146605.3 Meleagris gallopavo | reverse complement strand
TTAGCACTTGGAAACTTGTCAGTAGAAATCAAGTGATAAAGAGCCTGGCCAAACCCAGTTATTAATTCTGTGAGCTGATTTACCAAATCAGAAGTAAGGAGCAAGGAAGACTTTACAGCTGATACACTACTTGGAAAAAGATAAGTTGAATTTAGATATCAGATTTCTGATCCCAGATTGACTAATTAATAAGGCCTCCTCTTCCATTTCTCCAGTAAAATAAAGGCCAGTAATATCAGATCTGATTGTTGGTTCAAACTTCAAATTGCTACCAGGGAGAAACAGGCTTTGGTATTTTCTTTCTTTTTGCATGAAAAGTTTCTTTCACTTTTCATGCGTGCTTTTTCACATGGTCTTGCTAACTTCCTTCTGTTCTCATTTTCTTTTTTTTTAATTTTTCTCACTTGTTTCAGAAAAAAGTGTTTTGCTTTTACATTCTTTGAATCTTTTTGAAATAAACCTCTAATTAGTCTCACTTGGACAGGCAAGTATAATGCCAAAAATGTTTTATAATTGCATTTATGAGTAACTGGTGTGTGGTTTTTGTTTGTTTGTTTGTTTTGTTTTGTTTT
>NW_011222858.1:0-487 GCF_000146605.3 Meleagris gallopavo | reverse complement strand
TTTAGCTGCCGTGGATGTCGTTTAGATTTCAGTTTGTGTGTCAGGTCATCAAGCTGGACTCTCATCACTGAAAACCATTCCTATTTGGGAAAAAAAGTCTGTTTAATAGCTCTCCCTATAGAACACCTGAATTTTCTGGAAACACTTGGTCTGACAGCGCAGGCTCTGTCACAGAGAGGCTGAAATAAGTTACCTTGATGTGCTGCGTTTGTGCCTCGCCACAGTCTTAAGCTGCAGTTAGCAAAGACATGAGAAGATACCTATAGAAATGCAAATCTCGGTCTGCATTCTCATTAATTTATTTTGTGGAGTATTCACTAGCTTATTTGCATTCAGTTAAATAACACAACGTTTTTGGTCCTTTAGTTGCTGAAAAGCTCATGTGCTTTTCTTACTGACGCTTCACTTTTTTGTGTGTTTTTTGTTTTTTTGTAGAAAGGAAACTTTTTGCACCCATATTGCCCAGCCAAGAAATGTGCTTTCTTTT
>NW_011222857.1:0-537 GCF_000146605.3 Meleagris gallopavo | reverse complement strand
ACCAAGTTCACTGGTGGTGCCTGCTCTCCCTTTTATCCCTCTTCCAGGAGCAAGTATGATAGTGGCAAAGTAGTTACACTTTTAACGACAAGCTTGACTGAAAACTTTTCATTGCATTAATAAAGTTAATAGGCCTTTCATCAGCCAGAGGCTTTTTCCACTAAACAATCATAATTACTTAGAAAAATCTGTTTACAGAAATGGACCAGTGACAGTCAAGTCTACTCAGCAAGAGGTTGATCTGCAGACCTCCTAAGGTCTTCCGACCTAAATCCTGTGATCCCGAAGTGAGAACAATCACATTGTATGAAATCCACACAGGTTTGTTCATGTTTTTGAGTCTCACGAAAAAAATAAAAAATAAACATTTCTGCTGCCAGAATGTAAACTTTTGGGCAGCAGCAGAAAAGGACCCAGCAACTTTCATTTACAGAGGTAATGCTTCAAACTCGTCTACACTTTTCTGAAGTTATTTTCACCTTGGGATCTGGAAATACCCTGTGCCTCACTCATTCCACTTCACAATAGCATTTATGC
>NW_011222856.1:0-368 GCF_000146605.3 Meleagris gallopavo | reverse complement strand
AAGGGAAACACACACACTGATCTGTATGGCTGCTTCCTCCAATCTTTCAGGGAGGATATTTTCTGAAAACTTGATTCCAAAACTCCAGGACATGAACACTTGAAAGGAAGATTTTTCAAAAGAGAATTTTCCACACATTTTTACTGTCTAGACAATGTCAGTACTGGGAATATAACAGAAATCACAGTGGTTGAAAAGAAGCCATTCCAACTTTGTTTATCACTTGGGGATATTACAGTTTATAGAAGTGAGTTATTTCCTCAGAGGAGAAATATGAACAGCAAACAAAATACTGAAGAAAGTATGTTTGATAATATAGCAAATGGCAACAGTACCTGAACAAATAGAACATATAATTGCAATATAAA
>NW_011222855.1:0-538 GCF_000146605.3 Meleagris gallopavo | reverse complement strand
TTGCCGTAAGTGTTATTTCCCATTGTAAATGCTTACTCTTGTTTAATCTTACTAACTGGAATCTACAGTCTTTAAGAAGTAAACAATCTTCTGATATAACGGCTTGCAGTCTCACCCCAACTCGAAAAAAAAATTTAATTAAAATCTGATTTAAGCACAGACCTCACTTTTCATGATGACTGGACACAGCAAAAGCAAGTGAGACCAAAATATCCTTTATGTCATTTAAAAAAAAAAAAAAAGTACTTCAATTTTTTCTGACCTTCATTCCTTTTCTTCATCATTACTATGAACAGATGTGAAAGCTTATTAAAATTTTGTGGTTTTTTTTTGTTTGTTTGTATTTTGTTAGTTTAGGAATAAAGAGAAACAAAGATAACACACGAGAGGTAAATGCTGTTATACAAACACAAGGATGATTACCAGTCTGCTCACTATACAGCAGGCAACATTTGGAAAAAGTTACTTATTGGCCTTAACTATTTTAATGCCTGAATCAATGCCACGTGTAATTTCTGAATTCTATTACCTCCATAAA
>NW_011222854.1:0-307 GCF_000146605.3 Meleagris gallopavo | reverse complement strand
ATTTGCCATGGGTTGAGTCCAAGCTGCACTGGAACAGGGAGGTGCTCCTGAGCACTTACAGTATATTGATGACATCATCGTGTGGGGCAACACAGCAAAGGAAGTTTTTGAGAAAGGAGAGCAAATAATCCAGATCCTTCTGCGTGCTGGTTTCGCTATTAAGCGAAGCAAAGTGAAAGGGCCTGCCCAGGAAATTCAGTTCCTAGGTATAAAGTGGCAAGATGGCCGTCGTCACATCCCAACAGATGTGATCAACAAAATCAGTGCCATGTCTCCACCCACTAATAAGAAAGAGACACAATCGTTC
>NW_011222853.1:0-388 GCF_000146605.3 Meleagris gallopavo | reverse complement strand
AAGAAACTGCTGTGATACAGTCTTAAGCATCCAAAAAATATCTAAGACATTCACTGCCAAAAAAAGGTTTTTAAGAAATAGTCTCAATTTTCAGACCCAAATTTTGGTGCCTAAAGCCATGTTCTGAGTCCAAAAGTAGAATAATTGCACCATCTAAAGCGTTTAGAAATAAATCCTCCAAATGGCTCTTTATTAGGCTTTTAAACATGGATTTAAGAATTGAATTCTAGACTTCTTTTTTTTTTTTCCCCTAAGCTTTTTGCTTTTGGCTTGGAGGTACAGCTGCAGTCAGGAAATGAGAATGTAAAAATAGCATCTTCTTAGTCAAGGTTTTGGCCCATATACATATGTATTTCTTCCAGCTCACAACTGCTTACTTCATTATTTA
>NW_011222852.1:0-406 GCF_000146605.3 Meleagris gallopavo | reverse complement strand
TTATCACTATCCACTCTCATAATGATTTCTGACTTCTGCTGACAGTGGTATCTCTGTCATTGTGAGAGGCAGTGTGAGTGTTAATGTGAGTGCTAGGAGTAATTTTTGGGTCTTTTGGGAATTTGATTAGCATGCAGAACAAAATATCAACTACTATGACAACTAATTAATCTATCAGCTACATAACCTGCTAAAACCAGATATTTCCTTACTTTTTGTCTTCAAACAGTATCTCAGGATACTGTTAAAAAATCAGCAACTTTGGCTCATACGTTTGAATAACACTGGAGGCAAGAGTATTGAGAGATGGGGGGAAAAAATGCGATGGATAGAATTTGGAACTGAAAACTAGGAGTAGCATCATTCTTTTCATGCTGGACTATTTCTTCTCCATGCCTTTCTCCAT
>NW_011222851.1:0-418 GCF_000146605.3 Meleagris gallopavo | reverse complement strand
CCCCTACTCTAGGCTACATAGATAGACATCTAGGCAGGTCTTGAATAACCTCTAGAGAAGGAGAATCCGCAGCCTTCTACACAGCCTGGTCCAGTGCTCTGTCACCCTTACTGCGGAGTTTTTCCTTAGTTGGGAATGAATGATGCAATGAATGAATGATTGTAGGAAAACAGGGCTATCTCAAATAAATAAATAAATAAATAAATAGCTCTTTTTTTTAATTAGTAAAAATGGAATTTCCTGATTTAACATATTTAGGGATGACTTTGAAGAGCAAATCCGAGAATAACATCCCAATATATACGGTTGTTCAGGATTTATCCTTTACAGACAAACAGAGAAGAAGCATTTGGCCGTGATGTTTTGAGAAATAGCCAATAATAAAAGGAGAATAACCATCTCTTGCATCCATCAGGTG
>NW_011222850.1:0-405 GCF_000146605.3 Meleagris gallopavo | reverse complement strand
CTTTCTCATGTACATATGGGACATCCTAGGTTCCAGTTTGTACCTGTCGCCCATTCTCCTGTTGCTAGGCACCACCTCGCCAAACGACGCCCTTCCCCCCCCTTCCCCCCCCCCCCCACCCATTGACATCCCAGTGAGATGATGGAATCACTGTCCCTGGAGGTGTTCAGGAAACATGTAGATGTGGCAATGAGGAACATCATTTAGTGGCATGGTGATTTTAGAGGTCTTTTCCAACCTTAATGATTCTGTAATACTCACCCTTTACATATTTATAAGCATTGATAAGATCCACCCCCCCCACGTCATCCCCATGTTGAACAGTCTCAGGTCTCTCAGCCCTTCCTCATATGGAAGATGCTCCAGGCCCTTAATCATCTTTGTGGTCCTCTGCTGGGCCTCTCC
>NW_011222849.1:0-454 GCF_000146605.3 Meleagris gallopavo | reverse complement strand
ATTCAAGTGGTCATTATAATAAAAATCTCTGCAACTAACTGTCTAGCTTCCTTGATATTTGTATTATAGACACACCAAAAACTAAGTCATGGGTGCCAAACTCATCTTCTGACTTTGGAAAAGGTCTTTCCAGATCAAGAAGCAAGATGCAGTGTTCTAAAGCTGGAATCTAGATACTGTTACCTTTCTTGCAGGTAGAGGAGTTCAGTCTCCGCAACTGTTGATCCAGTATCTTTCACAAGCAGTACATTCCTGTGGAAATATTTCATGTGGAAGGAAAAAAATGTGCGAAAGTTTAGCAAAGTAAAACTACAGCTTTTTCTGTCTATTACCTCATGAGATAACACTTTCATATTTGTCATTTGGTAAACAAACATTTCCACTCAGGCATGCACAAAAATTCCTACATATTACAGTTGCACTACTCCTCCCATATGTTGCTGTTAGGATGGGG
>NW_011222848.1:0-493 GCF_000146605.3 Meleagris gallopavo | reverse complement strand
GTGCTTACCACCTTCAGGGCTTGTGTGTACACAGAGGAGACTCAGTTTAAAAATAGCCACCTCCTAACTACTGACTGTTTTGAACCTATCAGCACCTTCCAACTCAGTGCTGCTGTCTGAAAGTCATAGTGAAGAAATAAACCAAAGTAAATCAATATGGTGGAAAAGAAAAATTAAAAAACAAACAACAACAAAAGAAATCCAATGCCTAAAAACTCTCCAAAGTTTCTTGCTACTGCACTGTTGAGATGTAGCACTGCAACAATGCATTTGAAGATTCTGGGCACTGAAACACAATTTCTTAATACACAATAATAGTATGGGCTAGTAAAACTGCCAAAGGCTTGAAGACTCGTATGTTTGAATTTCAAATAGTCAAAATTAATAAAAGATAAATCATCAGTATCTGATGAGAAAAATGAGTTGTATCTACAACAGGAGGTTTCCATACCTAGTCACGTGAATTCAAATTTTAATTCTTTTAATGTGGGGA
>NW_011222847.1:0-378 GCF_000146605.3 Meleagris gallopavo | reverse complement strand
ATTTATTATTAATGTCATGAAACTATGAAGTTTAATAAAGTAAACCCAATGAGTTATTTTTTTGTGTGTGTGTTCTCTATACAGATTGCCTCAGAGTAAAGTATGTCAAACAAACATTAAGATTAAGATATTGAATAGGAAAATAGAATGATGGTAACGAGACAGCAGTGTGTTTAATTTTTTTTTTTAAATTAGACAATCAAACCAGTGGATATCGCTACTGTTAGAAAGCTGGCAAAACCTCCTCATCTAATTATGAGGATCATGGACTGTTGTCTGATACTATTCCAAAAGCAATTAGATCCAGTTACCATGGATCCAGAAAAGCCTTGCTGCAAACCATCATGGGGAGAATCATTAAAAGTAAGTCGAGTTTTT
>NW_011222846.1:0-464 GCF_000146605.3 Meleagris gallopavo | reverse complement strand
CTCACTCATGACTACAGAAATGAATATGTAACGAATATTAGTGGCCATTACGCCAAGATCTTGGCTTCATCTCCCTTTTCTCTTCCCAATTAACACATGCAAGATGAATGCAATTCCTTCTTATTAAATAGCCTTAACGTAAATCATCATCTCACCTTAGCTTTAGCCTCCACCTGAGCTCCATTTGTACTAGGTATCGAACGACCTCTGTTTGGCCTGCTCTGGCAGCCATGTGCAGTGCTGTTTCTCCTCTCTAGCAACAGCAGAACAAATATCACAAACAACAAAACACATGCTACATATTTAATAATCACAAATATATACTGGTGATGCAATTCAGAATAATTGCAGTTAGAAAATCCATAGGAGTTGTCTGTAAGCAAGATGGGAGATTAAGCTGTGAACTGTATGCCACCAAGCAATTATTCCTTCCTTAACAAACAGTGCCTTTGTGCCTAGCCTTT
>NW_011222845.1:0-403 GCF_000146605.3 Meleagris gallopavo | reverse complement strand
GGCTGGAGACCTGTGACCAGTCGGTGTCCCCCAGGGGTCTGTGCTGGTCCGGTCTTGTTCAACATCTTCATCAATGACCTTGATGAGGGGATAGTGGCCACCCTCAGCAAGTTTGCTGATGATACGAAGTTGGGAGAATTGGCTGACACGCCTGAAGGCTGTGCTGCCATTCAGCGAATCCTGGACAAGCTGGAGAGCTGGGCAGTAAGAAACCAGATGAGGTTCAACAAAAGCAAGTGTAGGGTCTTACACCTAGGGAGGAATAATTGCATGCACCAATACAGGCTGGGGGATGAGCTGCTGGAGAGGAGCTCTGCAGAGAGGGACCTGGGCGTCCTGGTGGACGACAGGTTGGCCATGAGCCAGCAGTGTGCCCTCGTGGCCAAAAGGCCAATGGCATTCT
>NW_011222844.1:0-557 GCF_000146605.3 Meleagris gallopavo | reverse complement strand
CAGGAGCTTGCTAACACTCAGAACTCCACCAACTGAATTCAATACGTTCAAAAAGCGTTAACATGACATGCAGTTGTGTCTGACTGTACCTTCATGGCTACGTATGGAAAAAACGCCCCCAGTAAGCACAGGCTCAGTGCAAAAAACAGAATTCTGCTAGAAGTTTTTCTTTCGTTCCTTTTCTCAGCACTATTTCACAAACTACCCCACCCACAGAATGCTTCACAATTAGCTTTAAGTTAAAAAGTAAAATTATTTTTAGGTTTTTTTTTTAAATTCACATAAAGTACGAGTGTTAAATTGCAAGTAAGCCTTATAACTTCAGTGCATCAACACCTCAATTTCTTAGATTCAAAAGCCAAGATAGCATTACAAGTGAACAGAACAAAGTCTATATTTTAAAACTCAGGAGTAACACCTATCTCAAATTTTAAGCCTCATCATCAATTATTTCACATCAAGTTTATAGCAAACGCCTTGGATTCAAACATTAATTCCCAAAAGCGCACAAGAAAACTGGGACAAGCTCTCCTCATTTATAACCTGTTAAAATTAGA
>NW_011222843.1:0-522 GCF_000146605.3 Meleagris gallopavo | reverse complement strand
CTTAAAGTCCACAACAAGTTTAACTGCTGGTTATGGTAGTGTGACTCCTAATAAGGTACTTACTTCGATGACAGTGCCATGTTGGTAAGGGAAGCACAGGGTGAGCACAGCTTATCGTGATTTCTATTCTTTTCTGTCCAGGGTGGTTCTGGCTGTGTTTAAGACATGATGGAATTAGCCAAATATAGCTGGCTCTGTGAAGAGTACTGTTCTTTTCAAGTGAATACAGCTAGCACTGAAAATTCTCTGAATACTGGTGGTGTTTATTGGTAACTTGATTATTTTTTTTTTTTGGTTAAGTGAAGAGCTAAACGTTTTTTTTGCTTAGCTTCTGAGCTGCAGGTCACTTCTGTATGCGGGTAGAACTGTCTTCCATGATGGTTTGTGCTTCAATAGGATGAAAGCAAAGAAGCGTTTAAAGGATAAGAAAAACAGCAGAATTCTCAGGAAGAGGGAGGCAATATAGTATAAAAGCTTATGGTACTGGAAGATAATTTGGATTTCTTTAAACTATTCAGTCAG
>NW_011222842.1:0-482 GCF_000146605.3 Meleagris gallopavo | reverse complement strand
AAACTGACCCCTTTGTCTCTGTTCATAACGACTAATGCTAGTGATGTCATGGAGGGTTCAAGTCAGATGTGCTGCTTAATGCATTTAGAAACCAAGGGATAAGGCTATTTTGAATACACCTCAGTGTACGTGCTGGTGCTTCCTGAATTTATGTTGGCCTGTCCTTTAATCTAACTAACAGGAATTATAGCAGCTCTTGAATTGTATTTTTCCTTAAATTTTCTTTTTTTTTACTTATTGCAGGTGTGGCCAGCAAATCTATGCATTGTTTTACATCTCAATGTAATTACTTCTTGTAGAGAATGCATACACACCCAAACATTCAGATGGAAAAACCTGATGGCTCCATATCTCAGTCAGAGATTGAGCAGAGCTTTACATAAATTCCAGGCAATCCTTTCCAGATAAAGCCTAGTTGAGATGCATTAAAGAGGAAATGAGAAACTCTACTCGTATTTATTAACATACCTATTAAACCAGAA
>NW_011222841.1:0-460 GCF_000146605.3 Meleagris gallopavo | reverse complement strand
TTCTTAACTGTACACAGACTAATCATCAAGAACACTGTAGAAGAAGACTACAGGTACTTCCAGCTCTTCAGTTGCTTGTGAGAAGACAGATGGTTAAGGTAGACTCTTTCTAGAGTTAGCAGGAGATAAAATGATTTCTTACAGATTCTTGAATCACACTTTCTGTCATTTCTTCTGCCTTGGATGGGAAATTCAGTGAATTAGACCTTAACTAAGAATTTGTCACTAAGAGCAGGTTTTTTTTTTTCCAAAATGAAAAGGAACTCAAAAACATGAAACAATCCTTCAAATTTAGTCTTATTAATTTTATTCTCAAATCTTCTATTGTCAACACGAATCTCTTCTGTGTTTAAGATGGCCAATTAGCTTTAAACATACTGCCCTAGTTTTAGTTGGGAAAGTGTTAATAGTACTCTGCTGATTTTGTTGTTGCTGAGGGGATGGATGTGCACCTGAGGAA
>NW_011222840.1:0-469 GCF_000146605.3 Meleagris gallopavo | reverse complement strand
CGCTGCTTCGCTTGCGCTTCTCTGCCTGCGCTGCTTCGCTTGCGCTTCTCTGCCTGCGCTTCTCGCCTGCGCTTCTCTGCCTGCGCTTCTCATCTCAGCGTTGTGGTAAGGCCGATCCACTATCAATTTCACATTCTCTCTCCTTATAAAATTCTGTTGATACCATATTTAGTAAATTACTTTGTTTTACCTCAGATTGTTGCCACTGTTTTCAATTATTTCGGGGTCCCTTATTTTCTTTTTTTCCCGGGGGCGCGGATCCGCGGATCCCTCCGCCCTTCTAGTCACGGAACCGGGCCGAACCAGCCCGTAAACCGTTGACACATATATAAGGAGACTGGAGATTTGTTGTACAGCTGGCTTTTGCTTTTTGTTGATATACCTACCTTACAAACTTTTGTCTTAACAGCTCTTTTTCTGTCCTATTTTTATTTTCCTGAAGTGTTAGATGTCTTTACTGCCAAGGCAT
>NW_011222839.1:0-308 GCF_000146605.3 Meleagris gallopavo | reverse complement strand
GACTAAATTTATTTTTATATTTCCATTGCAAGTACATAGGCAAAGATTCTTTGTATTCTTTTTTTTTTTTTTTTTCCTACTTTGTAGATTGAGGCAGAAGGTAATAAACAGATCAGTGTCAGACCTGGGAGTATCTAAAGCACTCCCTATATATAATTTTTCTGTTTTTATGATTTTATACACTGTGTAACTTATGAAAGCCTTTTTACATAAAGCAGATATTCAGGAGCTCAAAATGGTTCTGTGAAAGATTTCTGACAAATCTATTTTCCTTTTTAGAATAATCACTGTTCAATTGTAAACTGCCA
>NW_011222838.1:0-401 GCF_000146605.3 Meleagris gallopavo | reverse complement strand
TGTATACAATGATATTAATGCAATGGAATTTATTCATACATCTTCAGATCACCATGTCAGTATTGAAGTTAAGTATTTCTAGCATGCTTGCAGTTGTGGCAAAGTTTTCCAGGAGGCATAAACGAAAATTGCCTGAACCAGTTAGTGTTCATTATTTTCAGGAGTAGTAGTATTGAGTATCAATCTGCATTGGAAAGAAATAAAACTTTTTTTTTTTAAGTTTGATTAGTATCTGTTTTCTTCAGGATGCCTTTTTGATTACAAAGTCACGTGTGCTGATGTGTGCATTCTTTACAATTCTCTAGTTTTTGAGATTTCTCAAAAATATTGTTAAAGCATCTTTGATTCTGGTAACCTGAATATAGTCTAGACTATCTGTTGATAGCTATGCTTAGTTCCTG
>NW_011222837.1:0-492 GCF_000146605.3 Meleagris gallopavo | reverse complement strand
CTGAAGCTAATCTTAGGTAAGGAATTAGTATTGAGTCCTTAGAAATTTTTGAACCACTGAGTATTCCTACTGCAAATAGAACTTACTTGTGTAGACATTGCCCCTCCTGAAAAGGGGATGTAATTGTGTCATGGTCTGATTACCACCTACACAATAATCTGCCATATGGAGTTATGTTCATGACAGCTGGAGTGCCACTTGACAGTTGTGGGTTGTATTTCTTTTTTCCCAGGAAAAAATACAGCTGCCAGTACGTAACTGTAAAGGGGGAAGAAAGGTATTTTTAGGACAGAAAGTTAACAAATGTGACTATGCAAGCTTTTAAGTTACAAGTAATAAAGTCTCAAGTATGATTAATCAGAACAGATTGTCATAAGTACAAAAATCCATTACTTCCAGTGTAAAAAGGACTAGAACAATTAAAACTTTCATGAACATTGAAAATTAATTTTTGGCCACCTGGTCTGTTATAAAGTACATGAGAATTTATTT
>NW_011222836.1:0-395 GCF_000146605.3 Meleagris gallopavo | reverse complement strand
GCCTCTGGTGTTGTATGCCAGCATAATAAAATAGAAGGCATTATTTTTGTAGCAGCCCTTGTAATATCACATTGCATAATCTCTCCAAACAGAAGTATCTGATAGAAATTTTGACGTATGTTTAGCTAGCTACAGTAGGTTTTTGTAGGCTGCCTGCATTTAAAAACACTTCATTTTCCTATACATGACTTTCTTCAAAATTTCTGTATTTGGGATAGTTGTTCCCCCCTCCCTCCCCCCCTGCCTCCTCCCTCTTAATTTAAGATCACTCGCTGGAGTGCTCCTGCCTTACAGAAGTTGTTGAAATGCAGGTTATTTTTATTCTTAACTTTTAGGGAAAAACTGATTGCATTTTCTTACAGCTAAATCAGACATCTAATGCCCGGCATCCAGTT
>NW_011222834.1:0-673 GCF_000146605.3 Meleagris gallopavo | reverse complement strand
GGTAGCACCAGTAGAGAGCACTGCCGGCCGCCATTGCCCTCCGCGTGGCAGCGGCGATCTGACTCCGAGGCGGCGGAGCCAGGAGCAGCGGCGGACCACCCCCTGCATGTATAAACCTGCCGCTACGGAGCGCAGCGAGCAGGGCGAGCGTACAGGGCACGGGGCGGCAGTAGGCTGGGTAGGGGAGCGGGAAGGCACGGCAGCGTGCGTGGTGCCTGGAATCTCTGCCCACTAGTAGACCCGTCACCTGCCTCCCGGACAACGTATCTCACCATGGTGTTTATCAGGCAAAAAGGCCTGGTGAGAAATACAGTGGTGACTCAGAGCCCCTGCCTGAAGAAGTGGCAGTTCAAGTCTGCGGCTGTGGCAAGTGCCTGAGTCTGTTGGTGCCCTCGGAGACGGGAGGAGGAGTGCAAACGGGTCCCGGCTAGGCGATGTGGGCAACCGCCGTCCCGACCAACCCGGTTCCCCAGGTGCCTCTGCCAAATAGGTGTGAGGCCCTGGAACTCGAGGGAGAGGCGGATCAGGGTGCGGTGGAAGGTCCACTTGCGAGGCTGTCCCAGGCGAAGCAGTCGACCTCGCGCCTCAAGACTGCCTCCACCCGGAAGGAAAGAAGGGTGGCTGTCATTGGCAGCTCCCTGCTGAGAGGAACGGAGGGCCGTGCACATCAGCT
>NW_011222833.1:0-326 GCF_000146605.3 Meleagris gallopavo | reverse complement strand
AGTCTTATGAATTTTCCCTTGTAGGCTGTTGACAGAAAAGAAAGCTGACACATTTCAGATTCACAGTGTAGTGATTTCTATTATTTATTAAATAATTCTTTATTAATTAAAAAAAAAAACAACTAAAAACCAACAAATAGATTCTCTTCCTTTTTATTATAATTCATTAAGTCTTTAAGCTGAGGGTAGGTCACTCCAAATGATGGTGATTTGGAAGGTGCACATCTATGGGGTTTAACTATTTTTCCACCTGCAAAATGGACAGCCAGTAAGTTGATACCTGCCATTTTCATTCATTTTACCCCAGATATAAAAGCCAAATCATG
>NW_011222832.1:0-360 GCF_000146605.3 Meleagris gallopavo | reverse complement strand
ATGGGGCAGGTAACAACCACACCTTATTAAGCTTGTAGCTGTCGCTGTCAAACTGATGTATGTGTCTCATAGAATCACAGAATTCCTTAGAGTTTGAAGGGGACCTTTAAAGATCATTTAATCTGCTCTGCAGTGAACAGGGACACATACAGCAGATCAGATGCTCAGAGCCCTGTCCAGCCTGGCCTTGAAAGTCTTCAGATGGGGCAGCCACCACCTCTCTGGGCAAGCATAGCAGTGTATAACTGTAGCCTGAGGTTTGTTTTTTTTGTTTTTTGTTTTTGTTTTTTAAAGTGAATAAGCAAAAAAGCCCTAAACCCCGCAACACTTAATAGGCAAGTAGAACCTGCCAATGCCAGT
>NW_011222831.1:0-329 GCF_000146605.3 Meleagris gallopavo | reverse complement strand
TGTAACTTTGAGACTCTATAATTCACCCATCGAGTTGCTTTCTGGTTTGATTTGAACCACTGCCACTACTATAAAATGTTTTTAGCGGCTTGTAGGGCGTTTTTTTTTTTTTTTTTTTTTTTTCTTCCAGTTTTTGCCTGAAGAGTTTAGTTTTTATTCCTATCTGCCCCCACCTGCACACTATCGAGAACCTTAATAGTCAGACATGTCTGAATTTCTTCAGGACTCTCCTGTCGTAGGAGGAGGTAGAAATTTACATAAGCAGTGTCTGAGGACACGTTTCTGGTTATGTCATGTTCCTTTAACCCTTAACCACGTGGGTTCAAGAT
>NW_011222830.1:0-499 GCF_000146605.3 Meleagris gallopavo | reverse complement strand
ATGAAGTTAGTTGGCACAAAAGTAATCCAGAACCAGAAGTCACTGAACTAAATTTGATAATGGAAAACAAAACCGTGCTCAAATCATCCCAACTGCCTTCCAGTTGTTTATGAGCAAATCAAAAGAGCTGTGATATTTTAAATGTTGTCTGGTCAAGTGAAAATATAAACAAAGCCAAATCACTCTTTCCCCGTGTTAAAATTGCTTAATAAAATCTGCACGACAGTGTCCCCAAACTCAATCAAGGAATTATTCATCATGTACAACCAATACTAACTTTCTCAGTAATTTGAAAGCATAAGCAAGTGATTGCAGGTCACAGGATTGAGACTACTTTTGATTCAATATGTCTCCAAAAGTAAAAAATTTCATGACTAAAACTGCAACAGAAATCCATTTTAAAGTGCTTCTTTTCTTTTAAACTTACTTTTTTTTTTTAATTATTATTTTTTAAATCCACCAGCATCCTTTCATAAACACTTGCATACCTTGAGAACGT
>NW_011222829.1:0-367 GCF_000146605.3 Meleagris gallopavo | reverse complement strand
GCTGCAATGCTTCCCTGATTCCAGCGAAGCAAAGGGAACTCCCAAAGGCCCTGCACATCAAGGCACTCTGGAGCCTCTTTTTTGGCCTCCCAGCTTTCTTTTACACCCTGGCTCTGCCACGGTCCAGACCTTGCTGGGCCACGGATTTTGCCGAGCTGGGACGTTCTGCGATTCTGTGATATGTGACATGGACAGGAACCGCCACAGGAGGGATCCAGCTCCAGGCTGCTGTTGTGCCTGGTGCCTCAAGGAAGGCACCTCAAGCTCTGGAATGCGGGGACTGTGGGCAGGAGGTACGTTGGAGGGTCCTATTTCCTCCCCTCATCTGCTGAATGTGGTTCCCCTGGCCTTGTTCCCAAAAGGGCAA
>NW_011222828.1:0-452 GCF_000146605.3 Meleagris gallopavo | reverse complement strand
GGCACATTTCTATGTGTATTGTGATCTCTGGCATTCCTTTAGGCACAGTTACACTAGACAACTAAGGTAGACAGATCTCACTCAGGTCATCTTGGCCCCCACCAAAGGACTCCTAGGAAACCGGGATTTCTTTGCTTAGTTTTTTTTTTTGTTGAATAGGCTTCTCATAAAAACATTAATTTCAGTGAAAACATAGAATAGTTGGTCATTTGGACATCCCTAGATGTAGAAATTCGGTTGTAGGAAGTCCTGTCCAGGATACAAAAGAAACTTTAATTTGCTTGCAATTAGTAGAGACATGTAATAACTACCAAAGTTGTTTCTGCTTTTATTCAGGAATGAATCTTTTGCTCCTCTCTTCTTTTTTTTTTTCTTATTTCATCATAATAATGATATGCTAATTATGGAGTTAGCACAGGCTATATCATGTTTTGGAAGAATAAATAGAAGAT
>NW_011222827.1:0-301 GCF_000146605.3 Meleagris gallopavo | reverse complement strand
AATATCTTGAGTCAGGCCTGTAAGTATCAAGTCCAACTCCTGGAATCAGTACAACTTCTAGTGGGGACGGATGTGGGTAAGTGGCTTCTGCTAAGAAAAACGCAGCAAAAAACAAAAACAAAAACAAACAACCCTGCAAACCATTAAATAAAAAAAACAACAAAAAACAACCAAAAAGATCATCCGAGACTTGCAGAAACAATAGAGGAGTCAAGAGGCTGTGGATGGGAAGAAGAATAGTTGTTCTGATTGGGTTGCCTAATGATCTCAATTTATATTTTTGCCAAATCATGACTTGTGA
>NW_011222826.1:0-378 GCF_000146605.3 Meleagris gallopavo | reverse complement strand
TTGCAGCCCAGTGCTTGCTCTGCTGCTGTTCCCATTCCAGGGAGACAGCACTGAGGCATGGGGACCTTTTTCCCCCGGGGATCTGCCCATTCCAGGACACGGATGGGCCCTTCACGTGCCCTCAGAAAGCAGTCTTGGAGCAGTTAGTTCCGTGTTCCTGCAGGGACAGTGTTTGTGGGGAGGGACAGGTCATTGTGGAGGGGTGCAGGTCCCAGCTTGGCAGTGTCAAGTGCCCAGGCCAAGCCAGGTTTGCAGCAGCTCTTCTTCTGTGGCTTGATCCCAAGTAAGGGTCTTTTTCTTCCTATTGCTGTGCAGGGAAAGGGGAGAGGCTTCTTGGACTCTGCAGAGTTTGAGCGCCGTCTGCTAAAGGTACAGCAT
>NW_011222825.1:0-542 GCF_000146605.3 Meleagris gallopavo | reverse complement strand
AAAGCTACAAAAGAAATTCAGTCATTGACTTCAGTGAAAAATTCAGTGGCTTTGCATAGATACATAACTCTGGGAATCTCACAGTATTGTACAGGAAATGTTACTTGTTCTTAGAAAAAAATTGCATTCTTCCTAAAATCCCTAAATCCTAGATTAAGGTATGAGAATGTAACTCATTTTTTTAAAAATAATTTTCTAGATTATATATTGTTAGTGAAAACAACATTAAAAATTTAAATTCCAGACTGTCAATACAATAATTTGAAATATTTAAAAGGATTGGGTAAAAAATATAAAAAATCAGGAATCTTGATTATTTTCGCTATGTAAATGGGATTAAAAATGTTATTTATATCTTACTGCTATTAAAAATATATATATTCTTTTCAGCAATGTGCAGACATTTAGGCTGACATTTGTCTTGTCTGAATTTTTAAGATCTATACGTCCCGTTTTTCCAGAATGGCTTCAGAAACTATATCTTAAATTTTCCAAAACCATTCACTCCGTTAAAACAGCTGAAACTTAAGTGTAACTTAAGT
>NW_011222824.1:0-488 GCF_000146605.3 Meleagris gallopavo | reverse complement strand
GCTTGGCAGTAGCAATAGCTGTAGCAGTTCATTAGTAATCCAACTAAATGAACCTTTTTTGCTAATCCAAGTAATAATGCCTAAAAATTCTGATCTACTTCAGAAGTAATCTGAAATATTTTAAGGTGCAGAAAACTGTAAGATGACACTGCCACTAAAGGAAACAGCGGGAGAAAAAAAAAAAAAAAAAAGACTATTTTTAACTATTTATTTTCTGCCTCTGCACTGCCTTCTTTTTCCTTTGAATTCAAGTTGTTGTGTAGGTATAAAACTACTGTTGCAAGTAATATAGAGAAACCCTGTGAGATTTGGAACCAGCAGATGCAACAGCAAAAGAGCAGAGCTATTTCTTTCAGTGACAGAGCTGATTTTTGCTGGTTTAACAGTGTTTATGTCCAAGTGTGATGATTCATGAAGATTTAACCCCATTGACGTCTCAGGTAGCTAACTGAGACAACAAAAGTCAATAAATGGTGCTCTGCGAATTT
>NW_011222823.1:0-365 GCF_000146605.3 Meleagris gallopavo | reverse complement strand
ATTTGATCGTGCTATTTGCCTTAGGTGAATCAACAAACCTTTCAATGTAAAATCCCTTGCCAAGTCTTATAAAACTAAATAGGAAGAAGGAAAAAAAATAAAACCAACACAACACACCAAACACCAGAACTGTAGTCATGCCTTCTCTGTTGATGTTAGCAGTGTCATACAGGGGCAGATAAGGTATGCAACCCACCCTTTTAATAAGGAGAACATCTCCTCTTTTACTATTTCTTTTTTTTTTTTACTATATTTTTTTTCTCAAGAAAGTTACATCCTTTGGAAAATGGAAACAATACATTATCATATTACCTCAGGGCCTCGCTCATGTAAAGTCTGTTGAAATCACTTTGCCATTCTTCCAC
>NW_011222822.1:0-315 GCF_000146605.3 Meleagris gallopavo | reverse complement strand
CTGTCATCTAACCTGAGGATTATTTGTGCTGAGAAGACATCCTTTGGCAGTCCATCGTTAAGGATGACTTAAGTAGATGACCGTGCTTCCCAGAATGAAGACTTAATTCAGTGATGTGTGTGTGTGTGTGTGTATATGTGTGTATATATATATATATACTTTACTTTTTTTTCTTATTCTATTGTGTCTACAAAGTGGGATCAAGAATTCTTGTTAAGGCTCCTGAAGGCAGTACTTTTCGTTCCCTAGAATGTGCCTTGTTTAACAGGAAGCTGTACCTTTGGCCACTGCAGTATAATATGACTCATCTACCAA
>NW_011222821.1:0-504 GCF_000146605.3 Meleagris gallopavo | reverse complement strand
TTTTATTTCTGAGTACTTGTATGCACCTCAAAAGAAAGGTAACTCTTTGTTGCATGTACTTCTGTAATGTACCTGGCCAACAGTACATGATCAAATTTGTAATCATTGGTTGTTGTTTTGTTGTTTTTTTTTTTAATATTACATTACTTTCATTAATGTAAAATACACCAAGGCCCATCCAATGCCTGCCTTTGATAGACTTGGTATTAAAATGCAAGGGCTGCTCCAAAAGTAATGCTTCGTATTTTATGTTGTTGTTGGTATGGCAATGGAGAGTGAACCTTTCTACCAGTATTCCATTACATGTTGTTACCTTGTGACAGATGGCTGCAGATGGGCAGTCTGACCAAATGGCATTTGACTTGGAAGTGAGTATGAAGCCAAGATGCATAACTGAATTCTTCCATGAGGAAAAAAGGCACTCATTGACATTTCTTGATGCTTGCTGAACATTTATGGAGATCAAACAGTGGATTCATGCACAGTGAGGTTGATGGGTGGTGC
>NW_011222820.1:0-307 GCF_000146605.3 Meleagris gallopavo | reverse complement strand
GGCTGTGGAAACGTGTGTCCTTGCCCTGACTCTTGGGATGTCTCTGGGCACCGTTTCTGGGCACACAACCTGCTCCAACCTTTGGGGGACGATGGGGGGCCCCTGTGCCCACGCCTGCCTGTCTCTGGAACAGAGGTTGTCCCTAAAGCAAGTCAGGCTCCACAGGGCTGCGTAGCCCGATGCCAGCGATCCGCATCCCTTGAATTCCTGCTCTGCTGTGGGCCCCTCTCTTGTCGGCACTCATCCAGCACAGCAGCTGCGGTGGCTCTGCGGCACGGTGCTATCGGGGCTGTGCAGGGTTGATAAC
>NW_011222819.1:0-475 GCF_000146605.3 Meleagris gallopavo | reverse complement strand
ACTGAATGTCTCCGTCTGTGTCTTAGAAAAAATAGCCTACTTGCTTGACTTGGAGAGGGAAGTAAGTAGAAAATGGAATGTTGGAAAAATCATGTGTCCTATAAGTTTGGGCACAAATATTTTTTCAGGTGATTATTGAAAGTTAGAACTTTATTAACATAGTAAATTCAGATTTTTTTTACTCTATAAAAATTAGTTTTAAAATAACTATTTCCACTATCAGAAAATTATCTAATTTTTTATACCTGCTAATAGACATAGTAAACAAAGATACACAAATCATAACAGTAGATAGAGGAGTCATAAAAGAAATACAGCTACACTGTACTGATCCTTTTCTATTTTTTTTTTTCATTCCTAAATGCTGGAAGCTTGTGAGTTTTCAATGATTCATCCTGAATTTATGATTCTTAATCCCCAACTAAGGTGTGTTTGTCTTTCAACAATCACGACTGGAATTGAATATTCTTGTCAA
>NW_011222818.1:0-449 GCF_000146605.3 Meleagris gallopavo | reverse complement strand
AGCCCCTCGACCATCTCTCGCCTCGTATCTGGCACTGGGGCAGCACAGGGCGGTGGGGGTGCAGTCCTTTAATGGTGCGGTGCTGGTGGCAGGCGCTCCTCATTCGCGGTGCGTCTTCCCTGGCTCAGCTGCTGTGCTGTCCCTGCGGAGATGGCAGCGTCAGTGGGAGGACATGGGGAGGGTGGTGGGTGCACCTGGCTGGGGGGTGCAGAGTGGGGCACATGGGGGATGGGGGACAGGAGTGGGGGGATGCAGCCAAAGGGAGGGCACAGTGATGAACTGGACTGGGGAGGATATACTGGGGGCACAGTGGGCGCTGGGGGCAC
The DNA here is from genome assembly GCF_000146605.3 of Meleagris gallopavo. Taxonomy (NCBI): domain Eukaryota; kingdom Metazoa; phylum Chordata; class Aves; order Galliformes; family Phasianidae; genus Meleagris; species Meleagris gallopavo. The sequence goes on along the minus strand of NW_011222818.1, from coordinate 123 downwards.
ACAGTGGGGGGGAAATAGGGGAGTGGGAGGGCGGTGGGATGCCCTGGGCTGTGGGGCACATAGTGGGGCACACCAGGGTGGGGACTTGTCTGGGGGCACATCCTGAGGGGGCAGTGGGCCGGG
>NW_011222817.1:0-345 GCF_000146605.3 Meleagris gallopavo | reverse complement strand
AAATGTATCCTACAAAGAAATTCAATTGAAGAGAGCAATTCATCTAATTCATCTTAATGAAAGGGGAGGAAAAAAAAAGTACTGAAGAAAGTATTGTAAATACGTTCCAAAGACATTTGAAAGCAATGTTTGGACTTACATGGTTTATAAGCAGAGAAAGGGAGCTGATGAACTCCTAAACTGATAAACTCTGAGGCTAGAAGAAATAGTTTCTACTCCCCAGCTACCCTGAAATTTCAAGGTAAGTGGGATGCTGCTCCTGACACACAAGGAAGGGGAAAAAAAAAAACCAAAAAAAACAAGAAGAGGCAAAATTATGATGAAGTATTGTTCACTGCATGAATG
>NW_011222816.1:0-528 GCF_000146605.3 Meleagris gallopavo | reverse complement strand
GGGTGCTTTTGCCAGTCTTTACCAGTGAGGCTGATATTGGCCTCCAACATAGTCAGCTCTTGGGAACCTCCAGTCACCCCATGAACATAAATTGATTTTTGTCCCTTGGTGACTCGAGGGCATTAGAGTGCACTGTGCACCAGTATCCACCAGGGCCTTATATTTTCGTGATTCTGATGTGCCAGGCCATCTAATCCACACAGTCCAATAAACTCTATTATCCCTTTCCCCCCCCTGGCTGGGGGCAGGGCCCCTCTATTTGTTACCTTCATTGTCTGCAGCAACTGGAGCAATCACCTTTTTGGAGAAGTTCACCTTGGTGGTTGATTTGTCTTGTAACTCTCTTACCCGTGCTTGAAGTACAGGAGTAGGTTGTTTATGCCACTCCTTCATATCTTCTCCATGGTCACGTAAGTAATGCCACAAGGCAAAACGTGATGTGGTCTTACTGTTGTCACTTGCTCGAGCAGGAGAACGTCTTCTTTTGATAGCTGAGACATTAGATGCCACCGGCTGGGAGGAAATCAA
>NW_011222815.1:0-351 GCF_000146605.3 Meleagris gallopavo | reverse complement strand
TAATTAGTTTTCTCCCTTATAACATCTTTCTATGATTTTACAACCAACTTTTTCTAACAGGCTAAGGGCTTTCATTAGGTTTTCAGCATTCAGTCACTAGATAACTTTTTCAGAGGGTGTTGGAAACAATTCACTTTTTTTTTTTTTTTTTTCCATCAGAGGTGCTATCTGACTAATTTGCTGGGTTATTTGATGTTACAGTTTCTTCTCTCCTAACCTACTAAAAGAACATCAGTTACACATAAAAGTGACTCAGAGAGCATAAATCTTTCATTGTTTGAGAATCATAGATATTATAGGTGACCCTTCTGCCCAGAACAGAATTAGCTCTTAGTAAATTTCATGAGGTTT
>NW_011222814.1:0-332 GCF_000146605.3 Meleagris gallopavo | reverse complement strand
TATAACCTTGTCCATCTGTCAAACCATTAATCATTGCATGCTGTTCTGGTAGCTTGAAGGCAAGAGCCTGTTCTTGAGTTGTCAGCTTTTCTACCCTAGCTGATTGATATTTTAAATTTCCTGAATGAGTGATTTTACTAATATTCCTCACTTGACAACAAATTGTAATTATAGTTTCAATGGACCTGATTCTCCAGTTCCGGAATTGATTCTTCAACTTTTTTTTTTTTTTTTTGTTCCATTTGTATAAGATTCAATTTTGCACTTAACATAACAAATGCAATCTTTGGACTCAGATATTCCCATGTAGTTTCTTCACATTATGTTTGTAG
>NW_011222813.1:0-446 GCF_000146605.3 Meleagris gallopavo | reverse complement strand
TACCAGAAACCAAGTGTCTGCCAATAAGAATAACAGATTGCACAGCACCACTCCTCTCCCAAATTCCAAGTGTGCTAGAAATGAGTGGTGAATTCCATCTTCTACGCTCAGGAAGAATGAATTATGACGGGCCAAGACTGTAAACAGGCTGCAGTAAATTAAGATAGAGAAACCTAAGCCTTTTGCCCTGGAATCTGCTAGGTAGTGCTGCTATTTTTGGCTGCTTTTAGCTGATGTGTTTTTTCTTCAGCTGCATCCAATTCTTACTGTTGTTTGCTGCTGCAACACATACACAGGGCTCATTCCAGCCATGCTGAGGCACTTTAATTCAGAGAACTCTGTATTGGTGTGGCTTTAAAGCAAGGCTTGCAGCAGGAGCACAGCTCCCAGTGATGTCTCCCAGCTCTAACCCAGTGTCACACCTCTGCCCAGTGCTTTTTGGGGCT
>NW_011222812.1:0-435 GCF_000146605.3 Meleagris gallopavo | reverse complement strand
TTAAGAGTTACCACTCTGGGAGACACTTGATAAAGGATTGTTATTGCTGTACCTATGGCTTAGTCAAAAGTGAAGCTAAAAAAAAAACTTGTTTTAAAATATAGTTTCAGGTTTTCCTCACACTGTCCCTGCAGTCGGTGTGATGCAATTAGCAACACGTCCAAAGGGGAAAAGGGAACTTTTATTCCATTAGGACTTTTTTTTTTTTTTTTAACCTTCAGGAATTCCTCCAGGCTGCTAAAAAGGTGTTTTTTCAAGCAAGAAATAATAGGGACACTTAGAGACCGTGCGCAGTCACCATCCATGAGGTTGAGAACCACAGATCACCTGCAAACTGAATTTGTTCTATTTTGTTAACCATTTATTTTGTCTTTACTGGCTGTTCAAAGGGAAGTGCGATAATCCCACTGTTCCTCACTTGCTCAGCAGGGAGTT
>NW_011222811.1:0-340 GCF_000146605.3 Meleagris gallopavo | reverse complement strand
CATGTTTTGCATGGCCTCTTAATATTACCTGCACCGCCCGGATACTAATACATCTCTGTCGGAGTCTGAACTCTCCCACGGTTGTCTGGAGAGCCAGACCGCATAGAATATCTATGCCCAAGATGTATTCCTGGACTGGGGCAATAGATACCTTATACTCCTGGGGTTGGAGACGCCCAACCCCCAAGTTTAACCATGTTTGGGTGACAGGAATAGTTTGTCCCCCAAAACACCAGTCATCACTCTGTTTCCATGAAATTTGTTTGGATCTCCGTAAATGATTGATGTTTCTGCTCCAGTGTCCACTAATGCCATAACTCTCTGAATATTTTTTTTGGGA
>NW_011222810.1:0-346 GCF_000146605.3 Meleagris gallopavo | reverse complement strand
TGGACAACAGGTTGTCCATGAGCCAGCGGTGTGCCCTGGTGGCCAAGAAGGCCAATGGGATCCCAGGGTGCATGGCAAAGAGCGTGGCTGGCAGGTTGAGGGAGGTGATCCTCCCCTCTGCTGTGCCCTGGTGAGGCTGCAGCTGGAGTGCTGTGTCCAGTTCTGGGCCCCTCCGTGCGCGAGAGAGAGGGAACTGCTGGAGAGAGTCCAGTGGAGGGCCACCAAGTGATAATGGGCCTGGAGCATCTCCCCCTGTGAGGGGAAACTGGGAGAGCTGGGGCTGTTCAGTCCGGAGAAGAGAAGGCTTAGGGGGGATCTCATGACAGTGATAAATGTCAGAAGTGTG
>NW_011222809.1:0-543 GCF_000146605.3 Meleagris gallopavo | reverse complement strand
CAGAAAATCCTAGTTAAATTCGACAGTCCTTTAGAAATAAATGATTATTAGATACCTTACATTTCTTGAGGAAAAGTTGCCAGCCTGAGGTGACAACCCTAGATTTAATAATTCCCCAGATGAAAGGCTGTGGCATAAACTCAGTTATTAGCATGAGAGAAACCCATGTGGGAATGACCTTATAAATGCTTCAACATTTGATCGGTGTTTGTTCTTTTGTTAGTCCTCAAAGTCAGTTAAATGTCGTATGTAAAGCCAAAAGGAGCTAGGTGGAGTTGCTTGTTCTCTTTCCAGTTAACAGTATTTCTATCCAAAATGAATCATGAATAAGAGATAACTAGTATAAATTCTTCAGAAACAGTAAAGTTTAGTTACATCTTGTAAACACTGTCTTCTTTCACCCTTAATTATTTTGACAGTTATTTATATTTCAGTTCATTATAATAAAGGGTTGTTTGTTGTTTGTTTTTTTAAATTACAGAAGCTGTAACGAATTCTTTGTGTTGTGTCTAGATCAGTGGCTGTAGTGACCTCTGATTCTTA
>NW_011222808.1:0-322 GCF_000146605.3 Meleagris gallopavo | reverse complement strand
AGTGCCATGTTCATACAGTAAGAGCTGTAACTCAGTAACCCTGACTTAAAACCAATTCACATTAAATGGATTCACTTGAAGGACCAGTGTAAAGAAATAAAATGAAGCAAATAATTAAGAGAAGGTTGTATTAAATGGAATCCAACAGGTATTTTCATCTCCAATGGCTAAGAGTTACTTTCTCCTTTTTTTTCTCCAAGAAGATCAGAGATAATAAAAACCTCCAAAGACCTTGCTCTCTAGCTAATGTCCAAAATGGTCTTTGTTTGCGTAGAAACAACGTACAATGATATAAAATAGGCTTAAATTAGCATATTGCCAA
>NW_011222807.1:0-443 GCF_000146605.3 Meleagris gallopavo | reverse complement strand
AAATGAAATATCATATGTGTAACAGAAGCATGCTGGGGATGAGTATTCTGTCCACAGCTGCTGAGTGTAACTGCTCATTTCTCATAGATCTTTAATAAAGAATCCCCTACATTTTCTAAAAATAGTTAGAAAGCATTTTTTTTGTTTTGTTTTGTTTGTTAGTAAAGGGATTTTTTTTTTTTTGTTATGTGAACTCTACCACAGTTCCTTGTTTAACAATAATTGGGATTCCAGCTTTCAAATTTTTTTTTGTGGTCATTTCCCTTCTTCTGTACCTGGAAGACTCTACCTTCAACCTTTACTGGTCGAAGTTTTGATCCCTATAAAAGGGTCTACACTTATAAGTCACTGCACTTTCAGCTGGCATATACGTCTTCTCATACTTGTGATTTTGTGGAACCTTGTTCATACTAAGAAGATAAAATACATGCTATACAGCTTTT
>NW_011222806.1:0-372 GCF_000146605.3 Meleagris gallopavo | reverse complement strand
TTCCAACTTATCCATGAAACGAAATAAAACCACTCCAACTTTTATTCCTTTTTTTTTTCTTCCACATGTTGCCTCCATTATTTGTTTTCTAGATCAGAACTTTATAACAGTATATATTTTTGTTTACATTTTGTTAAGCAGAGCCAGGAATACTTATTAAAGAATAAAAACGAAAACTGAAACTCAATCTTCTTACATAACTGAGAAAATATAAAACCACGTGTTTTAATTTCTACTCCACAGAGGTAGGAAGAAGCTAAAATTGAGCTAAATTCACTAAAGTAACAGTGGATTAATTTGCCAGAACGTGAGCATGTGTGCGCATATATGTATATGCACGTTTTTCATGTCTTCCACTCACTTGTGATTACA
>NW_011222805.1:0-363 GCF_000146605.3 Meleagris gallopavo | reverse complement strand
TCCCTGGTACTACCCATTTTCCAATTTTCCTTCTTCCCTGAATGAAAGAAGAAGTAGACTTCCATTTCTTCTCCTCCTTGGCTGGAGCACAAAAGCATGTCTCCAGTTCCCATTGGTTTTAACTAACCAATCTTTTATCTCTGTTGGTGACTCAGTTGCTGAGTTTTTTTTTGATGGTTAATTTATCCTAAATTAAATATCTGTGTAGCAAAAGGCAGCATCCACCAGTTTTATTTGACATACAATTTTAAAAAAGCCTATAGAAAAAAGCCTATACATCAACCAAATTTTGGTTTGAAACTTTTGAATTGCAGATAGTTTTGACATGTAAAAATCACTAACAATTTAAAATCAATGTGATTT
>NW_011222804.1:0-329 GCF_000146605.3 Meleagris gallopavo | reverse complement strand
AAAAGCCCAGAGTTATTGGATCAGTTTTATGTGATGATTACTGTTCAGGGGTCTAAGCAGTCTATGAAACAGGGAAATTGTAAACAAATGCTTTATGTTTTTAGTGCTAGCCGTTAAAAAAAAGAAAAAGGAAAAAAAAAAGACATCATTTAAAATAAAGATTCTTTAAATTAAAAAATAAATAAATAAACTTAAAAATTAATGACCTCTAGTTGAAACAGAGCCTGGAATAATTTCAGCCTTCTAAAAACCACTTGAGGAAGTTACAAGCATTTAAAAATCTATGAGCTATGTAATGAAAACTGCATTTCAACATGGCAGTTCCTTAT
>NW_011222803.1:0-305 GCF_000146605.3 Meleagris gallopavo | reverse complement strand
TAGGAACAATGAAGTCTTCTAGGTTCCATGCTCTTGTTGGTATCCTCTCTATAATTCTTACCCTTGGTTTCTTAGGGTAGTTTTTGAAATGTTTTGATTGTCCTTTTAGCTGTCTCCAAAGCTGGAGAAGGACATGGTTGGGCTGGCGGTCAATCTTAGCAAATTGGACCGCAGCTCGAATTAGGTCATTAAACATTTGTTTTCGGGAAACCCTTATGGGTCCCGATCGAGGAGCTCAAATAGCCGGCGTCTTGCTTTTAGTCACCGGCAGGACCTCAGCTTTTTCTAACATGCGAATGTTGCGC
>NW_011222802.1:0-582 GCF_000146605.3 Meleagris gallopavo | reverse complement strand
TCTCAGCCACCCCAGATTCTCTCTTGCTTTTATTCTTCTCAGGGTCCGAAGGGTATTTTCCATTTGTACACTGCATCTGCATGGCCAGTGCATGATACAGAGGCCAAATGGAACACCTGCTTGCAGAATAAACTATCAAGGTTAACTCTCTTAGCGTGCGCCTTTGTCTCAGGTGCTGTATGATCATATTTTAAATTCCCGATTAGTGGGATGAAAGAGAGTTAATCATTCTATAATATAGGGTCATCCCTTTGCCTGGGATTCCTTTCCAGGTTTTGTCTTAGTGCTACTAATACATTAAAATAGCTATTTCCATAGATTCCAGCATTGGTAACATTAAATCCTGTTACTATAACATTCAATCTGTTATTAAAAGAAAATTAAAAAACAACACAACCACCATTACTACTGTTGCTATTTGCAATACAACAAGTTACAAAGCAATAAGTAGCACACAGTCCCAATCATTATGAGTTCATGGTCGTTTCAAACTTGGTTTCAGACTTTCTCATTGTTTCACATCTTTTTCTTCCCTTTTTTTTCCTTCTTTTTTCCTCAAGTAAGTGTTTTACAGTACCAATA
>NW_011222801.1:0-512 GCF_000146605.3 Meleagris gallopavo | reverse complement strand
TTTGTGGGTTTCAGGTAGGCAAAGAGAAATCATTGCTAAAGGTTCTCAAAGTTCTAGATTGCACCCAACAATAAATTACTGCACTCAGTGCAGTCTATTAAAATTATAGCCATGGAGAAAGATTGTTTCTTCACTGAACTGATGAACTGATGAAATGATGTTTTATAGTGATCAGTAATCATGACTACTTTGTATTCAGGAAAGGAAATACCTGTACAGATACACATAGGAAAATGCAAGTGATAAAGCAGGAATTCGTTTTGAAAAGAACTGATAAAATTACCTAAAATTCTGAGCAGGATTTTTCAGTCAAGGAAAAATGTTTTTCTGACAAGGAAAATGGAAACCCAAATTAGAAGTAGATGTTAAGGATGACACAGCAACACACCATGCAAGACGTCTGCCATCCATTTTCCAGAAGACACTGGCGTAAATTGGAATGTAAATGCATGCTTTTCTCACAGGCAATAGAAAAGGATTTCTGCCTCGTTTCCCCAGTTTATGGCTGCCTG
>NW_011222800.1:0-441 GCF_000146605.3 Meleagris gallopavo | reverse complement strand
AAATACCAGCACTCTTACACGTACCTCCTATTTACTAACACAAATACTACTTGACACTCCTCAATACCACACTTTACTCCCAGTCAACAGGGCATTTTCTCCCCAAAATACCAGCTTCTGCCCCACAACAGGACCTTTCCTTCCAAACAAGACATTTGCTCCCAGAAATACCAGCACTCTTACATATACCTCACATTTCATCCCAATCAGACTACTTGACGCTCCCCACTGTCACACTTGCTCCAGTGAAGATGGCATCTTCTCGCACATAGACCAGTTGGCTCCCAAATAGACCGCCTTTGCTCCCACATAGACCAGGTTTCTCTCAAAGATGTGCCATAGACCCCCGGAAATACCAGCTGATTTTTCAAAAGATGGCATTTTTTGACCCAAAAGACCAGCTTTCTCACCAACAGATGTCATTTTCCAACCAAGGGTGCT
>NW_011222799.1:0-313 GCF_000146605.3 Meleagris gallopavo | reverse complement strand
AAACATCTAATCAGCACAAGCACCAGCCAACACCCTGGGAGCTGTACATGTTCAGCTGTAGATCTTCACAGCTGTTTTTTAAAGAAACATATACAGAACTCCCAACCTGGGTAATTGTTACCCCTGCTGGTTACTCTTCCTCAAAGAGAGCAATAGCCACAGGAGCCTGGAGCACCAATTCTCCATCTTCAGTACATACACCCCTCCTTCATGCTGCATGCATGTGCATTTCCTGACTTCCACTTAAATGCATTATCCTTATTTTCCCTTTGCAAGTAATCAACCATTACCATTTCTTTAAAAAACATCTAAT
>NW_011222798.1:0-434 GCF_000146605.3 Meleagris gallopavo | reverse complement strand
ACAATATGTTAGCCATCAGTGAAAATCTTCATAATTTAAAATAAATATTTAAGTGTATTCCAAATTGAATGGAAAATGATGCAGAAGATATAATAACATCATTAAGTCCATCTCACTTGTAGTTTTTGTTTGTTTGTTTGTTTTTGCAAAATACACAGCAAAAAGAGATACACATCTGTTTTACAAATGCCAGAAACTTAGGAAGATTTTCACTGATGGCTAACATATTGTTGAAAACATACTGAAGAGAGGAGTCTTATAATGGAAATTTAAGAAGTTTCAGGATTTTTTGTTGTTATTGTCTTCTTAGGTGTAAGCATTTTCTATTTTAAAAAGATAGGTTGATCTGTTCTCTTTTCTTACCCTTCTAATGTTTTTCTTCTGTAATAATATATTCATTTCCTGCCATCTATTTTTTTTCCTCTGCAGAAAAG
>NW_011222797.1:0-386 GCF_000146605.3 Meleagris gallopavo | reverse complement strand
ATATATATACGTATTTTTAAGCACTTTGGGGGAGGTTGTTTCTTAGCTTCACATGGGCCAAAAAACCAAGAATTTCTTTCAGAACAGAACATTTCTGGCTTCCTAGAGGAGGGTGGCTTAGTCTGGTGGCAGGAGCAAGTCACTGGAAGTCACTTGCCCAATAGCTTGTGGGCTTCTGGCCTCACTTGGGTTACTGTGCTTAAAAATACGTATATATATCCTGACAAAGTTGTTAATGGACTTGTAGTTCCGGACAGAGCACTACAAATACCAGCTGTTGCAGTTCTTGAGAGTTTTACTGGCAGTGACGATAGTTCCAGCTGACAGTCTGTACTTCAGCTGTGGCCACTTCTGTTCCTCCTCTAGGAAGCCAGAAATGTTCTGTT
>NW_011222796.1:0-507 GCF_000146605.3 Meleagris gallopavo | reverse complement strand
GGCTGCTGCATGGGTTAGGGAATTCTCTACTACACAGGACCCCAGTGTACTTTTGGTGGGGCTTTGCACGATGAGAGTCATACGCAGGGGTTACCTGCTTCAAGTCTGACTTTCCTGAGTCTCTCCTTTCTGTTTTCTTTGCCTCAGAAGGAACGAAAAGAGAGGCTGTAACTTCCAAGAAAATACTGAGAGTCCTAAGCCTTGTGCTCCCCACAGCACTTCCAGGGGTAGCTCCCTCTCCCTGATTATGTCTCTGCTGCCTGCAGATGTCCCTGTCATATCTCTGTCCCCACAAGCCCTCCCTGCTGTAGACTCACAGCTGCTGTAGGCTCAGCTCTGCCTTGCAGACCCCTCTTGGCACTGCCCAGGGCTGTTTCAATGTGGGCAGGTGCTAAGGGCCACATCACAGGCTCTGGTGACACTGGACATGCAATGATAGTGCTTTCTTTTGGCAGAGGGGCAGAAAGGAACTTGCTGGGGGAGCACAAGGCTTAGGACTCTCAGTAT
>NW_011222795.1:0-308 GCF_000146605.3 Meleagris gallopavo | reverse complement strand
TGGAAGAGGGCTGAAATGATTATTTTTCCTTCCAAAATATTATGTAAACATCTTTCTGTTTTTGAGAATAATTGTGGCTATTAGAGTAAGGAAATAATGACTACACTTTGTACTATGGCAATAGTAATATATATGAGAAAAAATTAGTATTGATTCCGATGCACTAATCAATGTCAAGGTTTGAATATAGCATATATATAATAATTTCTTTTTTTTTCATCCTATTCCTTTTTTCATCTTATCTTTTCAACGTTTATGTATCTTTTTCCAGCATATTTGGTGAATGACATGATAGCAAGGAAAATGAC
>NW_011222794.1:0-432 GCF_000146605.3 Meleagris gallopavo | reverse complement strand
GTCTTTATTTTTAGTACTAGTTAGATCTATGTTTTTTCAGTCGCTAGTGACTCATTTCTGAATGTCACTAAGCTCTTGAAACACAGTACCAGCTAGAAATAACAGCTTTCACAGATACCTGTTGTTTAAATAAACTCAAACCACATTTACCTGTTTTTGAAAAACATTGTATTTCATTTTCCTTGTATAACTATGTTTATGCAGCTTAGGATATTTATGGTAGTTTTGTTACCTTGAAACAAAAATGTTTCCAATTTCAAAATGGAAAAGGAAACTGCTATCTGTAAGAAACTCCAATACTTCTCGAGGAAGTGCTGTAGACATTCAGATGTCTCCCCTGATACAAAATTATTCACATATTCCTTGTCTACACAGCTAGCCATCTCATCATATAAATTCAATCAGGTTGGCCAGGCATGTTTTCCCCACAGT
>NW_011222793.1:0-379 GCF_000146605.3 Meleagris gallopavo | reverse complement strand
CATTTTAACATTGTTCCGTAATTGAAATGGAAGTCAAAGTTTTGAAGAGGGAAAACAGCCTGATTTTATTGAGTATCGTTTTTTTTTTAATCTCAGCTACTCGATTTTTTTTCTGTCAAAAAAAGGAAAATTGAAATCTGAAACCGTCTCCAAGAAACTCATTTCTATGTGTGTGCCATCAGGGGGAAACCAATTTTCCACACCCCTCTGGCAGAAATCACCAGAGCAGCCCCTACTTTTGCCTGCAGAGAACGGGGGAGGACGACCAATGCCTTGCTTCCAGCAGCTGGAGGGGATCTGCACGCCTACATGGCCATGAGCAGTGTGTCCACAAGTGACCTGTGCAAGGTGCCCACTCAGGATGATCTGTTCAAACCCA
>NW_011222792.1:0-500 GCF_000146605.3 Meleagris gallopavo | reverse complement strand
CTGCCTGCTGGTGTCTGTGAAATCAATACATGGTCTGTTGGTTGGTAAGGGGGACGAAAAACCCCGGTGGCGGTCCGTGGAGTGGTGCGGAGCAAGGGGGGAAACGGAAAGCCTCCGCAGGTAAGAAGCTCTTGTGAGCTGTGGTGTGGGTACCGCCTCTAAACAGGCTGCACGAAGGGCTGTGTGTGATGGAGGAGAGAGGAAAGGGCGCTGCAGGTCTGTGCTGACTGCAGAAGTGGCACACCGCTGTAGCAGCGGAAAGGCCAATTGGAGAAACTACGCTTGAAGACCAGAAGTTTGTGGTTGGCGGTGCTGAAGTCTTCCTCCAAGGAGATGCTCTTCACGTCTTTCTTGTTTTCTTTCTGTCAGAAGCTGATGCCAGTGGCCTTCCTCTGAAGCGCAGCCATGTGGAAAGCCAGGGGAGGAGCACCGAGTGTGGCACAGCACCCAAGAGAGGTACAGACACACAACAGGCATCGGGCTTTGGTGCGCTGTCTTTC
>NW_011222791.1:0-538 GCF_000146605.3 Meleagris gallopavo | reverse complement strand
TTCAGTACACTGCCCTGTTAGTCAAGCCTTCCTGATTCCCCAGAATTAAAGCTATGCTAACAGGACTGCAAGATAAAAATGCAGGCACAGGGATGGTTAGGCCCCTGTGGTCACTGAGATAAATTAAATAATTTAAATTGACCTAGGGGCCTGTGTGTAGAATAATCCTCCACTTAGATGACCCAGTGATTCTTAACACATTTCTAAGTCTGTATGCAGTCAATGTGAAAGTGTTAATGTTCCTGTATCACAGTACACTGATTACACTTATCTTTTTCATACCCAATAACCAGAGACAATGATTATATTATTCATAAGATATTTTTACCTGAAGTAATAAAGCATGCAGCTTTAGTTATTATTTCCTAATCTTTTTCTTTCTTTTTTTTTTTAACTGTACCTTTTTCTACAGCTCCAGGGATAACCCTACAATTTATATTAAAAAACATTCTTCCCTTGCACACCTTTTCCTTTTTTTTTTAAATTCTCTGTCTGTGTAAAGCTGGTATAATTGTATTAGCAATGGCATGTTTATGTG
>NW_011222790.1:0-407 GCF_000146605.3 Meleagris gallopavo | reverse complement strand
AAGAGTGGGCAAGAATAGGTAATGTGACTCTGGCTGCAGCAGGTTTCATCACTACAACTAATTTGGAATAAAGAATTAATTAACCAAGACAAGAGGAAAAAAAAAAAAAAATAGAAACCAAAGCCTCTGCCATAAGCAGCATTCTCACATCCCGCTTAAGGGCTGCTAAATGGTCAGTGACCCAGGCAACATCCTTCTCATTTTTTGGATTTTAACATGCATGTCTCCAGACAGTTGAGTTGTTTTTGCTTACAGTCCTTCCTTATAGCATTCACAATAAATTACATTCTGAGAACACAGACAGCAAAGAATTACTGAAGAGTCCGAGCCACCAAGACCTCTCGGCCTACTTTGTATTCCTCGAAATGCATCTTGAATTCGGCTCATTCCTCCAAGCACTCCCAAAC
>NW_011222789.1:0-479 GCF_000146605.3 Meleagris gallopavo | reverse complement strand
AAACCTGAGGACAGGAACAAAATGTAACATTTCCCATTTTTCGCTGATGACAAATTTAACAACCAATTGTTTGTGTCAGTTAATATGACAGCTATTGAGCAAACAGCTGCTCCTCCAGATGGGAATATGTGTGACAGCTGGAGGGTCCAGGTGCATTGCTCTGGAATAAATCAACGTGGTGTTGGCATGTTGGTTTATTCTTGGTTGTTTTGATGCCACTTCTACCAGCTTCTCTATCCTAAGGTTAAACCTTTTTTTTTTCTTTCACATTTGTATGTTAAAGTGTTGGAATTTAAATAGGAGGGAGAGAAGAATTTAGAGACATAATATAATAATTCTGTGAGTATATTCATTTTGATTATTTTAAAATGTGACTACAGGAGATGTTCTCTTTTCCAGTACTTTGTCTTTTAGATTTCTTAAGTTGTACAGGAACAGAGAAAGCTTTTTAATTACGAGTCACTAACCTTGTCTCCTCG
>NW_011222788.1:0-518 GCF_000146605.3 Meleagris gallopavo | reverse complement strand
TTTCATTGGTTAACGTAATACAGACCTTCATCCCTGCTCCATCCTTAGAATGATTATAAATGCATTTTCGACAAGCTTATTACTGAGCTTACATTTCCTAATTACACTTTTCTTTTCCAACAGCCAGCTTTATCCTGGTTCTTTGCTCTGAAAAATTACAGCCTTGCTTAGACTTTACACTGAAGTTATATGCATTCCTTGGCCTTTTTTTTTTTTTTTTAAAGTAATTCAGCATTTGAAATCTGAGCCCTTTAGTGCTGACAAATACACACCAGCAGAATGAATTAAATATTTCTCAAGGCAATTTTTAAAAACCACAGGTCTTTCATCCTCCACTACTTTTCATCCTAACAAACCGGGACATCAAAAGTATTTTTACTGCATCTGTGAACCGTCAGTCCAAAGACCAAGAAACAGTAAAAATAGAAAGTAAACTTCTAAGCAGGCGGCTGAAAAATCTCCCTCAATTTCTTTTGCTTTCAGTTAATTCCATTACAAAATGGTCTTAGCGATGTGTA
>NW_011222787.1:0-538 GCF_000146605.3 Meleagris gallopavo | reverse complement strand
AGGTAGTGGTTTCTTTTTTTTTTTTTTTGTGAAATGCTAAGATATGAGAGGGTTAAATGATGCAGAATTTGTATTAGATAAATTTTGATATCTCTGTTTTGATATTACTGTTAATGTCATGTCCAGGGAGGTGCTTATCTAAAAAGACATGTTACTTCAAGGTGTGGGAGGAAAATCAGTGAAGAATTATTTTGCACCTTATACTTGTGCTGTGCTTTTACCACACATAGGCCTTTTAAAAGGCCTCCAAACATAGACTTTTAGTTCTAATAACTTAATTATAGATGCAAGTAAAACACTTGGAAATGTTTCCTAAAAACACTCATATAATATTCTCCTTCTGTATTATTCTTTCTTAAAATCTGCTTGTTTTCTTTTTAAAAATTGCATTGCAGTCTTACAAATTTTTAATACAGTTTTTTAGTGCATTTTTGCAAAAAAAACCAAAACACTTTGATGAAAAAGATGAAAATGTACTTCACAATAAGCAAGCCATTCAAACACACACATTTTTAATGACATGTTTTCCACAAAGCTT
>NW_011222786.1:0-505 GCF_000146605.3 Meleagris gallopavo | reverse complement strand
TTCTTTAAAGTGTCTTTTTTTTTTTTTCATTGTCTCATGCTATGTTTTTCCAAACTTCCAGTTCCCCTAAACACATTCTCATGAAGAACATATCTGAGCAGTGTTTGCTCTTGTACACTAAATGGAATTGATTTCAGTTGTTTTTCACATCTCAAGAACACATAAAAATTTTGATGGGAAAGCGTTTTGCAACTCTCACTAGTCAGAATAGATTCTACTCTCTGTTCTGCTATGTCAGTAACTCCCCTACAATATATGTTCAGCTTAAAGGAAGCTCCAAGGCCATAAATTATTACTAGAGAGAAAAAGTAAAGGCGAGACAGTTTTTTGAGGTTTCTCCATTGAAAGCCCTTCAGCAACACTCCTTTTACCTGACCTTTGGTCCTCAGACTGAAAGGGGACTGAAGCCCCCTCCAGTTCAGTATTTCCAGATAGCTGCAGGAATTCCAGGCAGAGTTTGGTAATTTGCTCATACTGCAGCTTCCTGTCAAAGATGGACCTAGCT
>NW_011222785.1:0-488 GCF_000146605.3 Meleagris gallopavo | reverse complement strand
CAGCACGGATGGAGGTAGAGTATGAAGCTCTGATTGGTCGTGTTCCCTGACTTGATCCAGCAGAGTGAGCTGCAGATGAGCTCTCCTGCTTTTCAAGAGAGAGAGAATCCTTGCGACTCTATTGGTGTCACTGAAAAGCTGCCCTAAAAGCTTCTTTCTTGGTACGGGCATCGAGATGGCCGTGAAAGTCATAGTAGCGACAGAATCCGATCTGGCGTCACAAACATGCAGGAGCATTGTTTCCCCATCTGCCTGGATTTTGTCACCCAAAGACAAAGTGGTGTTCTCGTCTTCACCAAGTTAAAGGAAGGTGGCACTGCTAGTGAGCCAAGGATTGGGTCTCCAGGCAATAGGTTACAGGAAGTGAGCAGATTATTTTGTTCCTCTTTGGCAAGACAATAGTGCAAGTGTGGCAAGTTTATAAAACTGCCGGAGCCGTCTCGGTTGTGGTGTTTGTCCTCTGCTGATTTTTCCCTTGAAATAGCTGC
>NW_011222784.1:0-468 GCF_000146605.3 Meleagris gallopavo | reverse complement strand
TCACTTTAGCTAGATTCAATTCCAGTACGGGTTTTAGCCTTCCTCATTGCATCCCTGCAGGCCTGACTACATTCCTATATTCTTCCCAAGTGGTCAGACCCTTTTTTCCACATTTTTATGGACCTTCTTCTTCCTTTGAGCTTGCACATGAGCTCCTTGCTCATCCACACAGGTCTCCCTGCCACCTTTTCCCGATTTCTTGCTCTCAGGGACGCACCGATCCTGAGCTTGGAAGAAGAGCTGTTTAAATGCTGACCAGCTCTCAGAGGCCCCCTTACCTTCTAACACCCGAGCCCACGGGATAGCTCCAAGTAGGTCCCGGAAGAGATCGAAGTTGGCTCTCCTGAAGTCTAGGGTAGCAATCCTACTTATTGCTTTGCTTCTTCCACTTAGGATCTTGAACTCCACCATCTCATGATCACTACAACCCAAGCTGCCCCCAACCTTTACTTCCTTAACAAGTCCATC
>NW_011222783.1:0-510 GCF_000146605.3 Meleagris gallopavo | reverse complement strand
CCAAGCCTAGGGGCAACATTTCCTGGGTGTGATCATGCGGTGCCTGAGCGAGAGGATGACCCAGGCTGGTTACACAAGAGTCATCTTAATTTCTCTGTTTTGTTACTTCAGAAACGCCATTGGGTGGCCCTCATGTTGTTTTCTTAAAATATGGTACCAGCCCTGGTGACTTTGGGCCAGAGCCCAAAAGGCTGGATCCAGTCCAGGAGCTTAAAGTCACAGCCCCAGTTAGAGAGGCTGGCACACGTCCCAGGGCCTAAAGATGCTGCCAGAGAAGCCAGGAGTGGCCCTGGGGTTTAAAAACACAGCCAGAGAGACTGGCACTGGCCATGGGACCTGAAGCCACAGCCTGAGTGGCCAGCACTGACCCTGGGGATTAAAGCCACAGCTCCAGCCAGAGAGGCCTGCACTGGCCCTGAGCCTAAACCTGAAGCCACAACACAAGAAGCCAGCACCAGCTTTGGGCCTAAAGCCACAGCCTGAGAGGCCGGTGCCGGCCCTGAAGTCTGA
>NW_011222782.1:0-482 GCF_000146605.3 Meleagris gallopavo | reverse complement strand
CATTTAACCCCTCTGGCAGTGCTGGACCATTCCCATAACCCCTTCCTGAATCCTCCACCTAAAGCCACGCTTGTGCCCAATGCTCCACACAGCAGCAGCTGCCAGCACGTGGCTGCCCAGGATTAATTTCTGTACAAATGCCAATGGCTGAGCCTTGTGCCTCCAGAACAGCCTGCATTATTACTTTTTTTTTTTTTTCCCTTATTCCCTTTGAATTGTTTCATTCTGAGATAATAATAATAAAAGAAAATAATAAAAGAAACAGAGTGCTCAGCAGCTAACTGAGGATTGATGAGTTCTGATCCTCTGCCAATGAGATGAAAAAGGAGGCTTCGCTGGAGCCATCAATAAGGGAAGGAGCAGACAAAGGATCCAGCTGTGCTGTGAGCAGTGGAGACCTAAAATGTCATCGTGGTCCTTTTGCAGGGAGAGAAACACCCGGACACACTCGTGCATGCACATGCACTAATATCCTTACATAC
>NW_011222781.1:0-484 GCF_000146605.3 Meleagris gallopavo | reverse complement strand
TACTTAGGTTGATAGCTCTGAATAATTCTTAGTAAATCTTATTGGTTATTTTATTTTTTAGTATTTTGGGTTGTTTTTTACTTTTTTTTTTTTTTTCCCCTTGTGTTCATAATTACTGGAGAGTGACCATGTACTGTGAGTGCTGGAGCTTTGATGAGATTCCTTCTGCATGACAGCAAGACGGGATCAGCTTTCAAACCTATGTAAAAACTGACACACCTGCTGGAGTGTTATTCTCCTCTCCTCTCCCAGGACTGGCCACTTGCCATGCAACTTCTGTCTGTTCTAAGGAGAGCTACATTCCATGGGAATTGAGATAATGTACCCCTTTAAATCAAGGAGTAGTTGAGAATGAGGATCAATGAGAGCATCTTGATTTTCAAGCAGTTTGAAATAATTTATTCCAGACTATTTCTTTCCTCTTGCATAACTGGAGAACAAATTTTGAAACAAGGCAAACCAACCTTACTCTGAGACCATGATA
>NW_011222780.1:0-429 GCF_000146605.3 Meleagris gallopavo | reverse complement strand
TATGTAATCAGGGAAGCTAACTTCTCCCTTGGGTTCTTAATAGTAGTTTCCTGTACCTTAACAGCTCCTATTGGTTAATTTTTGGTTTTGGTTTTTCTTTTTTTTTTTGTGCTTCGAGCGTTGGCACATCACAAACTAGACATATTTGCCAATCGCTATCTGCACCGCTGTCTCCAAAAGACACTATCTGGGGGGGACTGATGGGAAATGACTTATTAGATTGTGTAGTCTAATTCTGTGCCAGAGATAGTGTGTACTGCACAGTGCTAAGGAGCTGTGCTGGGGGTGTTCAGCCAACAAGGGGCAGCTGAAAATGCTTTTTGGAGAACAGTGCGGGAAGTGCATCTTCCAGTTTGAATGTCTAATTGATTGTTTGCATGTCTGACTGCCACAGTGTGGTCACAATTATGGTAATTATATGGACAAGTG
>NW_011222779.1:0-334 GCF_000146605.3 Meleagris gallopavo | reverse complement strand
CTGAGTTATGGTTTCAAGTTACATCAAATCTTCCTTCTATCTGTAACAGGAAGACTGTGGTAGTGTAAATTAGCTGGTTAGGTGATGAAAGGGCATGATATCAATACAAAGAATGTAAAACCTGTTCTCTATATGCAATGTAATGATGGATGTTTCCTTTAGAAAAAGGCTTCTTTAATATATATGTTTATACATATATATATATATATGTGATGGAGAAGAGTGCAGCAGCATGCAAGATAAGAAGCATAACTTCTTATAAGAAGCATTAACTTCTTAAGCATAACCTTCTAACTCTTTTGCCCTGATTTCCTGACAGTAGTCTAAAAGCATG
>NW_011222778.1:0-450 GCF_000146605.3 Meleagris gallopavo | reverse complement strand
ATTTGACTCTAGATACAGTACATGTCTATCCTAAATCAGTCATCCACTTTCTGAAGTGAGGAGTGCTATCACCAAGTAAGGGAATTTTACTTCTTTTTGATGCAATTTGTCTTTTTTTTTTTTCTTTTCTTTTTCTTTTTTTTTTCATTTGACAGCAGAGGAATGAATTTGCATGCCAAACCTTCACACTGTGGGAACACTAAAGTGTGATATCCAGGGGGCTGGTGCACGCATACAGTAACTCAGCTGTTGGTTTTCCTGTTTTCACCATTTCAGGAAAGTTGACCTCCTCCTTCTCAAGGCTCTTCAGCAATATAAAAATATTTAAAAAGGAAGATCAGTAGATCTTTTTGTTATTTTTGTTTTCCTGAAGTACTGCTCTGTCATATATGAAGGCTGGACTGTCCTGGAGAGGTTACAAGCAAGCAGCATAGAAGATGGCCCTTATGC
>NW_011222777.1:0-561 GCF_000146605.3 Meleagris gallopavo | reverse complement strand
GATTACCTGCAATGCCTTAATTACTTCTTTCAGTAGAAAAATCAAGGGCATGAAACACCCTGCTGAGTTTTGTCGCTTCCATCTCTGCTTTCTGTTGTGTGTTCTTTTTTTTTCTTTTTTTTTTTTTAATTTCTTTGAAACAATATCACAGAGCTCTCCTGCTCCCACCCCCTGCTTGGTGACTCCTTGGAGGCCATCACTGGCAGCTCCCCCCGTTCTGCTGTAATGAGAGAGGTGTGCATTGAGCCAAGGGGGGGCAGATGGGGGTCCTGGGCCACTCCAAGGCTCTGCAGTGGGGTTGACGTGGAGCTTGGCTCCCTGAGCCTTGGCCTAGGCTTATTTTAATCAAAGCTAATCAACTGCAATTACCTAATCAGCTATCCCAATTAGTTATCTATCCCAGCCCTGCCTTCCCCATGCCCCCTGTGCGGCTGCCTCACGGCTCATCCCCAGGTGCCACCACTTTCCTGAGCAGTGCCACCAGGAGGTGACCTCAGCATCTTGGTATTCCTGATGGAGAAGGACTGTCACCTCCCCATGCGGCCACCACGGCACTCAGAG
>NW_011222776.1:0-629 GCF_000146605.3 Meleagris gallopavo | reverse complement strand
CAAAGGAGAGTATATAGTCCAGAATAGATTAGTGAGATTTCATCTTTTGGTTTCAGGTTAAGTTTATTGACTCCGCTGTCTTTTAAAACCTCCTCCCCAAAGGTTTACAAATTCTAACTTCCTGTGTTGATACTAGCAACTCTGAAGCTATATAAGCTGAAAATATGTTTTTCCTCCATAAAATTCATTGCCTATTGATCATCAGCACCAGGACAGAGAGATGCTGTAGGATGTGGTAGTTGTCCATGTGTATGTTAGCTCTGACTTAAATCAGATAAGCTAAACTGATCATAAGACCCAAGTTTTTTGTTTGTTTTTGCATGTATACGTACGCATACTTGTATAAAAATTGGAGTACCTTTTTGCAATATTAAAATAAAAAACATCTCCCTTGCTCTCACACTTAATAACTGTGAGGGTATTGTCTTCAGTATAATCAACATACTTCTAAACTCTGATCAATTTTTAATTTCAGTATATTCAAATTTATCTCACTGTGTATTTTTTTTCTTTTTTTCCTTATGGAAAGTATTTTAAATTCTTCAAACTTTGCTCAGGAACAAATCACAAAAGCAGATGAGAACTTCAAATAAGCAACCGAACAAAAAACCCCACCTCACTTGGAAAAG
>NW_011222775.1:0-462 GCF_000146605.3 Meleagris gallopavo | reverse complement strand
TCCCTACGGAGGTAGTGCAGGGAGGCTGAATTCGCACGTTTCTCGGCATCGGAATTGCACTGCTTCGCTCTCATGCGTAGAAAAGCGGCACTCGCGCTGAACCGCTCCGGAGAGTTTTGCCGACGCTGGTCGAGAATCGCGCTTCTCCCCGAGTGCCGCTTTCAGCCGTCAGCAGCGCTCTCGTGTTTCTCACTTGCCGGGAACGGGCGACTTGTGCCTGCTGCTTTTCTCCGACGCGCGAGCGGTCTCGTGTCCGCACGTCGGAGAGGAGCGGTTTGCACTTCGCCTCGGGTCCATGCAGAATGCACTAGGCCTAGCTGTGAATACGACGTCTCTGCCTTCATTTCGAGCGGCAATTCTTTTTTGGTGTTGTTCTCCATGGCTATGCTTGTGCATGCTCGGAGGAAAAGAGTGGAGAGCAAAACCCTCTCTAATAAGGCTGTTGGAAGTTCGGGGAGCGAC
>NW_011222774.1:0-464 GCF_000146605.3 Meleagris gallopavo | reverse complement strand
AAAAAAAAAAAAGAAAAAATCAGCACAGGAAAGCATATCACATCACATGAAGTTAGTACATGGTTCCGTGGCAGGGCCACAAAGCCAACCTGCCAACTGCAGGTTTTCTGCTTCTTTCTTGAGGCTACATAAGGAGAAGGAAATTGGACAAGTATTACAGAGTCCAAAGAGAAGAAGCAGTTATCTGGTATACCCAGGAAATCTGGAACACCAGAGCAGAGGTTAAGGTGCAGAGTAGGCCAGCTAGTAACTTTGCAGAGGCAGACTTGATAACAGAAGGAATCCACAAGTTATCCATGAAAGAGGAAAAGAAAGACCAATTCCAAGCTGTCCAGTTCTTCCTTAGTCTGATTTTATATTCTCATCTTCATATTTCTCCAGAAGGGACTTCTGCCTCTGCCAGGTGCTCCATTACTTCATCCCTCTGCTCCTATTCATACCACTGATGCAGAAACCTGTGCTGC
>NW_011222773.1:0-409 GCF_000146605.3 Meleagris gallopavo | reverse complement strand
GCTTCTGCCACTGTACCGCAAGAGGAAGAATGTATGGATAGCTCTGTGATGATATACACATTTAAAATGCTATGGAGAAATATTCCACAGAAGGGAATCATTAAGACATGTTTTGTGCTGGACGCTCATTCTTTTTTTTTTTTTTTTAAGTAATACATGGCAGAATTATGTGTAGGAGGAATACTTAAAAAAATGAAATACTAGTTTTCCTTCAAGATATGTCAAAGGATGTGCTTTAAGAGAGTAGTCACGAATCTGCTTCCCATGATTTATGACTATGATCTCATTTCTCTTGTAAATATTTAGCAATGCCCAGGTTCAAGTACTGTACTGATCAAAAGAGGGGATAAAAGGGAAGTGGGAGTTTTTGATGCATGCTGTGATTGCAGGGTTTATTTTCTAGAAAAGC
>NW_011222772.1:0-469 GCF_000146605.3 Meleagris gallopavo | reverse complement strand
GAATTCACCATCCGAGAACATCGCCCGTTGCTTACATCAGAAGCTACGGCGTGCGGGACAAAGGCAATGTGGGCAGCTGCTAAGCATGGGGACTGCCCATACAGCTAGCTGACATCGTCCAGGCATGCCGGGATTGCGACGCTTGCTCCAAGATGAGACCGAGACCGCTGCCCGAAACAACAGCCCATCTTGCTAGAGGACATAATCCTCTCCAGCGATGGCAGGTCGATTACATCGGGCCCCTTCCTCGGTCTGAGGGGGCCAGATATGCCCTGACCTGTGTTGACGCTGCAAGTGGGCTACTGCAGGCTTATCCAGTACCGAAAGCAAACCAGGCATATACCATCAAGGCACTCACAGAACTGATGTCTGCCTACGGGACACCTCAAGTCATCGAGAGCCACCAACGCACTCATTTTACTGGTGCACTGATACAACGCTGGGCAGAAGAAAATAACATCGACTGGCG
>NW_011222771.1:0-615 GCF_000146605.3 Meleagris gallopavo | reverse complement strand
TCCTGCAAACAAGAGAGCTGACACAATGTATTCAGAATTATAAATCCTGCTGTGCTGCCGAAGTTATAATAAGGCATCCTTAGAGGAGTGCCTAATGAAGGGGTAAAGTTACAACTTTTTTTTTTTTTTTCTTTAAACGAATTCATAAATTTTCTTTGAATCACAACTAAACAGGAAGGCATTACATGCAGGAAGATAGGCTGACATCAAGCTGCAGTTGCTATTTGTTTTTTACTTTCTGATTGTTACAAATTATGCCTTCTTCCTGAATATTGCACTAAATGTAGGTATTATTGCAGAGTTGTTAACAAAACCAGCCTGAATTCCATGAAAAACAGCTTAGGTGAAAGTGATTTGTCTCAGACTCCTGTCTGTTGCATCTATTTAAATACCCCAAATAAATACTTCTGTTTAACTCCCAAACCCACAAATAAATAATGTTACTTCACTAAACAGTTTTGAGGGTGGCATTCTATCTTATTTCTCTAAAGTAGAAATGCCACCAACTTAACTTGTAACAGAAAAGACTGGGCAAGCAGCAAGTGCTTTGGAGTAATAGTCAACAAGCCTTTCCCCCTTTATTTTTACCTTGTAATAGAGTGAATGTTCCCTTTT
>NW_011222770.1:0-489 GCF_000146605.3 Meleagris gallopavo | reverse complement strand
TTTACATGTAGATACACAGCTTTGTACACGAAGATAAGGAATCTCAGCTGAAATGGTGCTTTGGTGAATAGCAATGACTTGTTTGCCTTGTATCGCAAGAAGTCAGCAGCTGAAGCAAAAGCTCATCAAGCGTTAGAAAATAAAAATAAAAAAGAAGAAAAATAAAAAATTAAGAAGCAATAATCTGCTGTACTGATACTTTAAATTAGCATTGGACTGGTTTAATTAGGCATTTTTCCAAAATCAGAAGGCTGGATTTCTAATTTCAAATAACCACATCCCTGACAAATCTGGTTGATCATTTCCAGAGCCTGAAGAGGAGGGAACCAAAGCAACTTCCTTCATAAGCTCTGGAGGGAGCACAAAGATTAAATAGCATTTGGAAGAAAAAACTGAAGAAACTGTTTTCAGCTATATTGGTAATCAGTAACAAAGCATGTCTTTGAATCAGAGAAATGGAAAACAGATCACCCAAACTTGAATATTTTT
>NW_011222769.1:0-441 GCF_000146605.3 Meleagris gallopavo | reverse complement strand
GCAAAGAGAAAGATATGACGTCTCAAAGGAAGAAAAAAGCAGAATAGAGATTCAAAAATTGCCTTTAGAAAAAGTGCCACTAAAAACACATACAGATATTTAAAATGTAAAAATTAATAAAATGAGTTCCAATAGGTATTAGTTAGAATAGAATTCCTGTTGTTTTTTTGTATGTTCTTTTTTTTTTTTTTCCGTTATCTTCTGAGACACCAAGGTTCTGCTACTTCTTTTACCAGTCCTACAAATTCTAATGAGAGAAACAGATGTTGAAAAGGTCTGGAAAACAAAGGACATCACATTTCAAGAGGGAAAAAGATATACTGAAGGAAGCTGAATTTGCCATACCAAGAATGTGGTGATTTTATAATAAAAAGTATTGTGATGCAATTATGCAATACATCATATTCAAATGCTGAAATATGGACAATGTTTGAACATTAA
>NW_011222768.1:0-465 GCF_000146605.3 Meleagris gallopavo | reverse complement strand
GTGAAGACTGAGGCAAAGCACTCACTGAGCACCTCAGCTTCTTCTATGTCTGACCAAAGCCAGCTCCCCATTACCTTTTCATCCAGGGGGGAACACTCTCCTTGGCCCTGTCTCCTCCTGCCCACGTACCTGCAGAACCCCTTCTGGTTATCTTTCACGTCCCTCATCAAGTTCAGCCTCCACCTCTGTGCCTTGGCTTTCCTAATCCTATCTCTACACGCATGGACAACAGCCCTCTATTCCTCCCAGGATACACAAGCCTGCTTCCACTTTCTGTACATTTCCCTCTTTTCTCTCAGTTTAAGCACAAGAGCTCTCCAACCTCCAGAATAAGAAATCAAGTAGAGGGGGCAGGAAACTGGCACGGCTGGGCAAGTACCTGCTGGTCAGACTGAGGGAAAGAAGGAAACGTACAGGCAGTGGAAGCAGGGGTGGGTGGAATACCCAACGTGTAGAATACAGAGA
>NW_011222767.1:0-446 GCF_000146605.3 Meleagris gallopavo | reverse complement strand
CACACTAGTTTAAGAACCCTCTGCTTTATTGTCATTCAGCGTTGTCAAAGCATTACTGCTTGGAGGTCAGTTTTGCCTTCTCTTCTTACCAGCAGTTATGGCCCCACTAAAACGAAAGCACCTTTTGGACTTGTGACAATTCCTTACTTCCTTATTTATTTATTGCATTAGAATACTGTTTTAGATAATACTGCAGGAAAAAAAAAGAAAAAAAAGTTTTCTAATGTTATATTGTTTGCTGAGTATCCAGATTAACCACAAAGCTAATTTTGGTAAATACGGAGTTAGTGGGACTGTGCTGGACACATGCCTTGCTGAACAGATTCTTTAAGAACCAGAAGTTGCTAAAAGCTTCATTTAAAATTTGTTCTATCAAAGTTCAAAACAATACTACTGTAAAAATGGGTTACCTTCTGGGATACATTTGTGTTGTTTGTGCATAATAA
>NW_011222766.1:0-477 GCF_000146605.3 Meleagris gallopavo | reverse complement strand
CACTTCCAGCCTCTCTTCCCTCTCCCAAGAGCGCTACTTCTATATCCACACACACAGCCCCGTGTGTTCCTGCACCACAAGCCCTGGCAACAGAAAATTATTCCACGTTTCCATCACAATAAGTGCACTGCTGTAGTTCAGCCTGTGCCAAGTTCCAGCTTCAAAACACAGCTCCTCAGCTCCCTTTGAACCGCTGTGCACAGTTGTCAGTGCAGAAGAACAAATCTCCAGGGACTGGTTTTGAGTGGAGAATTTTCTGGAGTTGTTCCCGTTGTTGCTCGGAGGAGCTGAGGCTTTTCTCCTCGTGTCTTTGCAGGAGAGCAGAGCGGAGGGAACGTCTGTGGTGAGATGCTCAGGTGAAATTGCCTTCCCCGCACCAGCAGCCTGTTTGTGTCCATGTGATGCCCGGTGAAGAGAAGCCTGGTGTTCTGTGAGTAAGCCTGGCAAACGGAATAATGGTTCTGGCCTTTGGGCAAG
>NW_011222765.1:0-351 GCF_000146605.3 Meleagris gallopavo | reverse complement strand
GTTGGCTGCCTTGAACTTATGGGGAAATTCAGCTTGCTACTTTGGGGCTGGGTTTGGCTTTTCTTTGGAGGAAAAAATACAGAACAAAACTCAAATACAAAACCAAAATCAAACCAGGTATTCTGAAGTGGTGGTAGTGGTGAATTTCTGAGGACGTGGAGAAGCTTCTAAAGGGTGTAATGGAGTGGAGAATGAGCATCTTTTGCAGAAAAAGCATTTTATGATCAGCTGACTCACAGTAGTTTCACTTTCAGATCAGAAGAGAGTAAAGAATATGAATTTGACATGACTCGACATCAAAATATTCAGTGAGCTGCATCCTCATATAATGTATTGTAGCTTGATTGCTTT
>NW_011222764.1:0-536 GCF_000146605.3 Meleagris gallopavo | reverse complement strand
TGGGGCTACACATTCTGGCATGTCCTTGCCTTTGGACTTTGTAGCCTTCAACTCTTTTTGCCTCTACACAGAAGGAAAACGCAAAGCAAACTGTAAGCAAACTCAATGTGATTGATAAGGGAAGCAGCTCACCAGGGCAGCTACCACAGCATCTTCTTTTCTCTTAACTTTGAGGTCTGTAACTGCTTACGTGGTGCTGGGGCAGGCCCAGGGTGTGCTGCTGGAGTAAGCACACCATCTCTGCTCTGTTGCAGAATCCTCTGAGCCTTCTCCCCATTGCACTCTACCTTCACTTGTTTCTTGGCAGGCCACAGCTCTGCTTTTTGTTTCTCTTCTTCCAAGTCCTTGCACTTTCTTCCAGCCAGCGTCTTGGAGACAGAGTGGATGTCAACTGCAGGGAAAGGTGTTTGCCTGAGCTGGGACCTGCTGTTCCAGGATGCACTCCAGCCTGGAGAAGAGCTCCCTCAGAACAGACTTCTTTCACTGCTTTCATACAGATCTTGCCATTTGGCTGAGAACCCCTCTCTGTTGTAATC
>NW_011222763.1:0-561 GCF_000146605.3 Meleagris gallopavo | reverse complement strand
GGTCAGCGAGGAGATATAACTCCTGGCAAGGTCACCTGATGCTCTCTTCTCTGCCTGCGCTGCTTCGCTTGCGCTTCTCTGCCTGCGCTGCTTCGCTTGCGCTTCTCTGCCTGCGCTTCTCGCCTGCGCTTCTCTGCCTGCGCTTCTCATCTCAGCGTTGTGGTAAGGCCGATCCACTATCAATTTCACATTCTCTCTCCTTATAAAATTCTGTTGATACCATATTTAGTAAATTACTTTGTTTTACCTCAGATTGTTGCCACTGTTTTCAATTATTTCGGGGTCCCTTATTTCTTTTTTTTTCCCGGGGGCGCGGATCCGCGGATCCCTCCGCCCTTCTAGTCACGGAACCGGGCCGAACCAGCCCGTAAACCGTTGACAGCTGGCTAACACATGGATCACTATTTTGATTACAAGTGGTTTCATAGCACTTAACCCTTCCACAAAAAAATCATTCCCCCTTCCACCCTTCAGTGCAGTGCAGATATGATTATTTTTAGGGAAAAGTAGTAAGTTATCTGAAATGTAAAATGACAGATTTTTTTCACAGTGCACTGGCTA
>NW_011222762.1:0-541 GCF_000146605.3 Meleagris gallopavo | reverse complement strand
AAAAAAAAACTAATAGTATATGTAATTATTGGTTATTATTTCCTATTAATTATTAATTAATTTAATTTAGGAATCTGAATTTGCCTGTTTTTCCTAAATTAAATCTAGTTACTGTAACCATATGTTGGGTTTGTGTTCATGTATGTTCAAGTACAAGTCATATGCAAGGGTCATTTTTCGACAGTAACTTTTGAAATGAGCTGGCAGCTTCAATTGGTTTTAAGAGGCAGATGTGTAGCAGAGAGCAAGTTTTCACAAGCTTTGTGAAAATACACAATTGAATAGAACTAAACAGGGCTTTTCAAGAGAGAAGCCAATAACTCTACTCTTAGCTTGGCCTGACAGGATTTATATAGGAAAGGAAGACACTGGAAGTTCTGGAAATGATCATAGAATAACAAGTTTTTGGTTTTGTTTTTTTTTTCTTTGTATATACAATGGAAGAAAGTGGTGTGGGAGATTACTGAATACATTCATCCCCATAGTTGTAAATGTGCACTGAAAAAAATTGTTAAACATGAGTTGGTACTAAGGCATTTAG
>NW_011222761.1:0-472 GCF_000146605.3 Meleagris gallopavo | reverse complement strand
GGTTCAGTCACTCAAGCAGTAAAGAAGAAATAGCATCACAGGATATCTCAAGCTGGAAGGAGCCCACAAGGATCGAGTCCAACTCCCGGCTCCACAAAGCACCACCCAAGAGAAGAAAATGTTCACACAGTTTTAAATCAAAGGGCAAAAAAAAGAAGGAATTCATTGAACACACAGAAACACAAACAATCCGGTAACCTGAAAGCCACCGAGGTCCCATTTGGTGCTGGTGATGAGTTGCTGAAATATTTGCAGGACATCATATAGGTTACACTACTGTTGTTTTTCAAGCATAGGATTCACTGTTTATACTGCCCACAAAGTTCTGTTTTTTCATTTTCTTAATGTTATAATTTTAAAGATACGTGCAATTGATTTAAAAAGAAAAAGCAAAAAAAAAAACTTAGTCTGTAGAAAAGGTATTCCTTTTCCCCATCACTTCTCAAGATTTATAGCTTCGCTTTTCACAGGT
>NW_011222760.1:0-440 GCF_000146605.3 Meleagris gallopavo | reverse complement strand
ATGTTCATTTCATTGCCTCTGCAGCATTTTTCTTGCTTTAGAATTAGCATGAAGGGACAAGCCAGATGGAAATAGGAAAAGAAACCCATCTCCAAATTTAGGGTACCCCCTGATTTCTGGCCCCTCAGCAAGAAGAGCTGATCCTTTGCTCCTTTGTAAAGAAACCAGAAAGCAAAGTGAAGTTGCACTTATTAAACATTTCATTGGCCTCACCACCTACAACGGACCATGATTTTAAAACTATGTGATGTATATTGAGGAATGTATCATCATTTGTGTGCCATCCCTTATAAGAGATACATGTTTGGAATGTCCAAATTGCAGTGAAATAAAGGTCAGGGACCAAAGGCATACAGCAAAACCTTTAGCTCATCAATGCTTTTAATTTCCTATGTGCACTTAATGTCATGTCTTGGTATTTTAATGGGAAAAAGAAATCC
>NW_011222759.1:0-471 GCF_000146605.3 Meleagris gallopavo | reverse complement strand
CTAAAACTATGTGAAAGTACAGATTTGGAAGTAAACAAACTTTTTTGCAGAAGTGAGAAATTAAACCATGAAAATCACGTATTAGTATAACAGTCTCCCAGATGTAGAAAAATGTGATTTTTAAATTTAAAAATTATTGAAAAACATTCTCAGTACTCTGAATCATGACTCTCAGGGCTCACATCTCATGCTCATCTATTTTTCAGTTTGAGAGATCAGAACATACACACAAAAGTTATTCTAAGCTTGTATATGGTCAAAACTCCATTTGAGAAGACAAAGGTATTTTTTCAAATTCTCCCTCAAGCACTACAGAAGAAAAAGTATCATAAGCTCTCATTTTTTATATGTACGTAAAGGATACATCTCCTAGGAAGGCAATGTAAGATTTGGAGATTTAAAAGCAGTCACAGTCATTCCATAACGTACAGAATACATTCAGAGTACACAGCTTCATGTAAACCAGGTTTT
>NW_011222758.1:0-443 GCF_000146605.3 Meleagris gallopavo | reverse complement strand
GCAACAGCAATTGCAAATTGAGACCACAATTCATTTCTTACTTTTTTTTTTTTTTTTAATTATTATGTGTGTGCTAGGAGTAAAAATAAATCATACTTACAGTTGTATTGGAGTTGCTGCTGGACTGGACAAGTTGAATGCAGGTTATGTAAACATTCTGAAACTTTACTTTTTGCTCTCTCCTCCCTCATACAGATCATAGAAAAGAAGGCAGCACTGACAGACAAGATGTCTTTTCATCTCATTTCTGCCTCTCTGTTCTTTTCTAGTATGAAAGTATGATCTGCGTTAGTCAGAATTTTGCTTAAAATGTGAACACATCTGTCATTAACATACAAGAGATCATACAAACCTGCATTTAAATAATAGGAATCAATCTAATTATTAGGAGGTAAATCTGTGGTAAGCGGAAAGCAGAAACTTCTGGTAATCAAGTTAGCTTA
>NW_011222757.1:0-393 GCF_000146605.3 Meleagris gallopavo | reverse complement strand
TTTCTCTCTCCCACCTTCCTCCATGGCCTGGCACGGCAAGACAGTGAGCAACGCTCCCAGTAACACCCTGACTATATCAGATCAATGATCACAAAACCACCTCGAAACGGGGGGCTGAAAGAATTGACAGCAGAGCCCCGGCTCAGCAGCTGAGGGCCAAGGGAGCGTGTGCCTAAAAACAAGGGATAGCAGTGAGTCAATCACCTTAATTACCCCAAAATAGTCAGCAGCACAAGCACCTCTGAAGCTCTTCTGCACAGCAGCGGGCTGCGGGACGAGCCCTCCCCTCAAGCAGGGATGCCTCTTGAGCTCACATCTGCACAAAGAGCCTTTCCACCTTGACGTCAAGACACCCTGCTGCTGATACACATCCTTAGTAAGTGACTAACAGTT
>NW_011222756.1:0-537 GCF_000146605.3 Meleagris gallopavo | reverse complement strand
ATGCTCCAAAGGGCTAACTTTCTCTTGCCATGTGATGGGTACATTTCTTTTAGACTACTGAGGACTGTGTGGAATAGACACTGCGTTTTGTGCTGCCATCAGAAGTTGATCAAGATGGGTCTAATGAGACTGGAATCACAAACATGTCTTGTTCTGGGTCACAGGAGAGCTACTGGGCCTCTCAAAATGGAAAGATCCTATTCTACTTTTCTTTTTGTTTTTTCCTTTCTTTCTTTCTTTGTTGTTTTTTTTTGTTTTGTTTTGTTTTGTTTTTTCATTTATTCTCTTTCCAAATCTGGTAGAACTGTGTTTTCCTGTGGCTGCTCAGCTATCAAGAGTCTAAGGTTCTGGTACTAGAGCAGAATGTGAGGCAACTACTAGGAACTGGACGGAGCTACTCTGACAGCTGCCTGCAGTAGGATTTCAAAGTGTCTCACTAAAGCATGAAAATGTGAATTTTTAATGTTGTGTATATATCAGGTTTGAAAATATTTAAAAGTCTATTCTTCTCTGTGAGAAGGGTTCTTATTAATACCA
>NW_011222755.1:0-459 GCF_000146605.3 Meleagris gallopavo | reverse complement strand
CAAAACGAGTAACAGAGAGAATATCTATTGCTTTCACTGTTGGTAAAGCATGGTAACAACAAACATGAGCATAAAGCCTTTATTTTCCAAAGTACAAAGACTTTAAACAAACCAAAAACTTCATGGATCTGGTATTATTCAGACAAGTTTAAAAAACATGGAAAATTCCATTAGTCCCTTGTCACGGAAGAGGCAGTGGCCACTGTCACCTTTCTCTGAAACCCAAGGGAAAAAAACTACAAATTGCAGATTTGAAACAAACATCTTCATTCAGCATTTCCTTTCAATTTCTTTTTCTTTTTTTTTTAAAGGTTTTTCCATCTGGCATGAAAATATTGAGACAACTTTATTTTGGGAACAGCTGGAGGGTCTATGCGGGCAATACAAACAGAGGCTTTAATGGAAAAAGAGTTGTAGCATTAACAACTGACAGACCATTATCCTACAGTGATGAACTGA
>NW_011222754.1:0-483 GCF_000146605.3 Meleagris gallopavo | reverse complement strand
TATTTTTTTCAATCTTCCTAATTTCTAATTTGGAATGTGTCAGTACTTTGTAGGTTTTTTTTGTTTTTGTTTTTTTTTTCTCTTTTAAAATATGAAGCTGAAGACATTTTGAAGCTGTAAGATTTATTAAATTTCAGGAACAGTTCATCAGAGAATAATAAATCTGCTATCACATTCTTCACAATTCTTAATAAATTTACCAATTTTTCTAACAAGTTTCAGCTGAAGTTTTTTATTTTGCTGCATCTCTGTCTACAGTCTTACGCTCCCTGCATCCTCAAATGGAAGAAGAAATCTATTGAATGGGAAAAAGGGATCTGGCCATATTGGTAGGAATGCAAGAACATAGGGCATGCAGGGATACCACAAGGAAGGCTAAGGCCCACTTGGAATTATACCTGGTGATTAAGGTCAAGGACAACATGAAACATTTTTAAGTATGTCAATAGCAAGAGGAAGACTCGGAAAAATGTGGTCCGCTGC
>NW_011222753.1:0-479 GCF_000146605.3 Meleagris gallopavo | reverse complement strand
TCTTTCGAGTTGAACAACGATTACAGAAATGATGTTGTTCAGCCTAGGATGATGAGTACAGCTGCAGAATGTCTACTTCATCTGATGCGTAAGGTTAAGAGAACTACAGAGGAAAGGGTGCAAGGATGACAGCATTCAGCTATCGCCTCAAGCCCCCAGAATTTCCCTTTTCCTGCCTGTAATTGCACGGTGTCTGCAACACTACTCAACCAGAGCAATCCTTTCATCCTCAAGCCAGGCTTACGGTATCTATTGCTCTCATTGCAACCCAGAACTGGAGCAAGCGATTAAAAACTGCAAAGAGAAACAGTTCTGTCCACAGCTGTGTGTGAACAGCCACGCTTCTGTTTGGGAGCGTGCTGGCTTTGCAGAGGACTGCCAAGCACCTGATTCTGTGCAGAATTAAAATAGACCTCAGCGTGGACTCCGACCGCGCGCTTACCGGCTGCGCGCACCAGGCACGAGCCCAGCCCCCAGTC
>NW_011222752.1:0-513 GCF_000146605.3 Meleagris gallopavo | reverse complement strand
CGCAGTGCGACCCTCACCGAACGGTGAGACAACAGAGGGGTTTCCCCCCAGGGAGTTTGGGGGTGCTCTTCCCCATTCCTCCCTCCCCTGCTTTGTTCTGCAGATTTTGTGCCTCTCAGAGGTACAGTTTTCCCTCAGCTGGGGCTGGGGCACAGCCCAGGACCCCCTGCACCAGCACAGCACCCATAATGGGATTGAGGAAGCTGCATCCAGTCCCAGGAGGGATTTGGGAGGCTTAAGGTTCCAGACGGGATTTGGGGCAGGGGCCTGAGATGGGCAGCTTCAGTCAAAGAGGCTTATTAGGGGCTGGCGTGGGAGGCACAGAGCCTTCTGGCAGACACGTGTGGTCCCTGGGCACATCTGCATGTGCCGTGGAGCAGGGCTGGAGGGGATGGGTCCCTGCCCCTTCCTGGGGATGTGACCAAGGGCAGTGGTTCCCTTGGCTTTGGGAAGGTGTCTTTACCCATGAAAGCATCCCCAGGGCTGGTGTCCATCGTCAAGCCTTGGGAATGC
>NW_011222751.1:0-541 GCF_000146605.3 Meleagris gallopavo | reverse complement strand
CTTAAAGGAAATTAAAAAGTAGCATAAGCCTAAAAGTATATGTGTATCTGCTACAGTACGCCACAGGGTTTATGAGTTTAACCAATGAGTTTACTAATCTGTTACCAGAAGAAAGTATGCCAACACAGCCACTACAAAAATTAGATTTAGGTTTACATCAAACTTAGAATCAGTTGTATAGGCCCTATGGTGCTACAGCTGTCCTCTCCATGAGCTTATCTGGTCAACTGGTGAACCTGAAAGTTGGTCTTTTTTTATTTTATTTTTTATTTATTTTTTTTTTAAGTCTTTGGTTTCCAAGCCAATCAGATGGAAAATGAAGTATAACCTTTAAAATGCAACAGTGCCAGGCAGAAAGGTCTTGACAATAAGACAATCACAAAAACAAGCCAATCTAAAAAATGAATTCAGAGACATCTGAACTGCAATCTGAAGGAAAGAAAGAGTTGGAAACGTGACAACAGAAGACAAAGAAATGGGTTATCTGTCCTTTGCAAACCCTTTTGAGACCACAGTATCAACTGTATAACCAAACATACCA
>NW_011222750.1:0-305 GCF_000146605.3 Meleagris gallopavo | reverse complement strand
AAATTTTCATCTTTTTTTCTGTATGATTTTATGAATGGACAGATTTTCAAAGGCATTTCTCCTTCCCATCTCTATTGTGATAGTAGTTGTTTTTTGTTTGTTTTTTTGTTTTTGATTTGTTGTTTCTTTTGTTTGTTGTTTCTTTTTAAATAGAAAATAGATTTTATTTGGCAAAGAAATTGGGAAAAAAGGGAAATAGAATGGAATCCCAGATTAGGTTTCTAAAGTTTGACTACAATTGTATTTGTCCTTCCTCTCCTACTTTAATCTGCTTCTTTCTAAAATACCCTTTAATTAGAAAGGAT
>NW_011222749.1:0-405 GCF_000146605.3 Meleagris gallopavo | reverse complement strand
AAAGAGGAGATTGCCATGAATTGTACATATTTTTCTAAACACCTTTTATTTTTTGGTGGCCATACTGCAATAATATAAGAGCAGCAAATGAAATTGACAAGGTGGAGGCTGATGTAGTTCGTTTCATGGTATACGCATCTCTATGGAACTCAATTAGAAAGGAGGAAGATGAGAGCAAATGCACTCCTCTCTTTTTGCTAGCCTCTCTTGCTAACTCTTCTCTCTCAAAAGACAATCACTGTGGCAATGGGACACACAGATTACTTGGGCAATGGGCAATTGGCAGCTTTCCCTTACAGTAAATTTGTTTCAGTGCAAATTGTTTGATTCAAAGTTTCAGTTCTAAAATACCATAGTACTGATGAAGCATTTCCCATGCAGTGATGGATACCTCACTATGGAAAC
>NW_011222748.1:0-498 GCF_000146605.3 Meleagris gallopavo | reverse complement strand
GGAGCGTGTAGCCTAAAAACAAGGTATAGCAGTGAGTCAATCACCTTAATTACCCCCAAATAGTCAGCAGCACAAGCACCTCTGAAGCTCTTCTGCACAGCAGCGGGCTGCGGGACGAGCCCTCCCCTCAAGCAGGGATGCCTCTTGAGCTCACATCTGCACAAAGAGCCTTTCCACCTTGACGTCAAGACACCCTGCTGCTGATACACATCCTTAGTAAGTGACTAACAGTTTGGTTTGAGCTTTGTTAGCTTCTCTAAGGTTACATCTTCGCACACATAGGACCCCTTAGACACAACCTCTTGGATGCGTCTGGGACTCGGCGCGGATCCAGCTGTGCTGAGGATCCTTTCCGCTGCGGTTTGAGGAGCTCAGACAGCAAGGGGGTCCGATCTGAACCTCGTGACACAGCGGGAGGGCCTCCTGTATGCGTGTGTTTAACCCTGCCCTCTGCGTGGAAAATAACCAAGCGTATCCAGCCATCTCCAGCCTCGCTAG
>NW_011222747.1:0-474 GCF_000146605.3 Meleagris gallopavo | reverse complement strand
TTTTGAAATGTTTGATTGTCCTTTAGCTGTCTCCAAAGCTGGAGAAGGACATGGTTGGGCTGGCGGTCAATCTTAGCAAATTGGACCGCAGCTCGAATTAGGTCATTAAACATTTGTTTTCGGGGAAACCCCTTATGGGTCCCGATCGAGGAGCTCGAATAGCCGGCGGCTTGGTTTTAGTCACCGGCAGGACCTCAGCTTCTTCTAACATGCAAATGTTGCGCCTGGTCCGTAGGCGTTCTGTCTCCCCCAGATCAGCAACTATCCGAGCAGCCTGCTGAACTACGGTTTCCGAGGTCACCAGAGGGTTTAATATCGAAACCAAGGTCCCATATAGGTGGGAAGGGGCCTCTTGTAAAATTAAATCTCGCATGCCCGCCGAGAACTGGATCATATCCGGGCTATCCTACGAGTCTTCATATATTGCTTCTCTCATGCCTAAGTCGCGAATGTAGTTTTGAAGGTCCTCCATGG
>NW_011222746.1:0-477 GCF_000146605.3 Meleagris gallopavo | reverse complement strand
ACATTGAATTTATGGAATCAAAAATTGGTCAAGGCTAGTGAGAGACAGCTCAGGCAAGAACACAGGGCTAAGTAACTGAGTGGAAAAAGAGAACCTCAGACCATGCCCTGTACGCAGATTGTCTTTGGCCTGTGTGTGTGCAAGTCTCAGGGACCATAAATGGGAATAAAAACTCATAGAATTAAAGAAAACTGAAAGGAAACCGTAATTTTCATGCTGTAAATCAAATACTTTCTCCCTCACTGTTTTTATTTTGATATTATCTTTAAAGCTCAAAGCTAATTTTTTTCTAACAACACTCCTACCAAGAAGAAGATTCAAATCCACAAAAATCCTTCCTTTTCTCAAAAACCTACTCACTTTTTTTTTTTTTCATGGGACTACTGCCTGGTGAAAGCCCATTTGAGCACTGAAGTGTCCTGCCATTCGTACTGATAGATTCTGGATCAGCCTCACAGACAAAGACTTTTGAATTTT
>NW_011222745.1:0-410 GCF_000146605.3 Meleagris gallopavo | reverse complement strand
AATCAGTCTGCTATTTATGTATGTGATTTATTTTTTATTTTAATTGCCAATTTTTTGTGTAGACAATTCTTACTTTCCTTAACTTGAGACTTCTACATGGCTGCAGAAAACCTAAGGATCAAATGTAAGTATTGCAAGACACAATCTTTTCAAAATACAGCTTGTTTTTTTTGTTTTTTTTCCCTCAGGAAGCTCAAATGAATATAAACTTTGTGAGCATATTGAGAAAAATAAAATCCCAAACATCCTGTTAACCTAAAATCATCAGCCTTTGCTGGGCTACTTTACTTCTGTTTGTGTTAAGAGATCACTGTGATTGGGAAGGTTTGCATAAGTTGGGCTTGCAGTGTAAGAATGAGATGAGTGTGAATGCAAGCAACAGTTTGTTTCCTGATCAGCTTCTGTATGTG
>NW_011222744.1:0-490 GCF_000146605.3 Meleagris gallopavo | reverse complement strand
CTCTTTTCTTTTTTCAGACTGCTTATTTTTTTATCTGATATTTTTCTTTGTATTCGGTCATACAGCAGTTGGAACAGCTCTAATGGCCTAATTTTAAATGACAACTTAGGAATATCACTAGATGTTATTTGTGCTCACACAATAAGCCTTTGAAGCTCTTGCCAGATGGAGCAAACAAATCATTAGAAGTTATCCAGCAGACACTAGTGTCAGAGAGCCATAGATTTATCTCTTTCATTTGCCTTTGGGTAAGAAAACACAGAACATTTTCTGTCAAAGCCTGTTTTGACAGAACTGACCAAAAACATTTTGATGAACAGTCTTCTGTCAGAGACCAGTTTCATTTCCACTCAAACACCCTGTGACAACACATCCATTTTGAGCACTTCCTTCTTTTTTTTTAATGGGAAATTTTTGAACTGAAAAGGTTTGCCTTTCCCGTTTTATTTTGTGATGATTTTAAGCTAGTGCATTTTACTTTGCAACCGAA
>NW_011222743.1:0-417 GCF_000146605.3 Meleagris gallopavo | reverse complement strand
ACAAATGTGCTATTTTCTTTTTTCTTTTTTTCCTTTTTCTTTCTGGACTGCCAAGAAAATATTATTATCCACCCCTAGTTCGGTGCCTGTTTTATTGATTGTATTGTTCCAGTCAGGCATTTTATAGATTTTACACAGCAAAGGCAAAGTATTACCATTAAGAAAGTCTCCTCCTGAACAACAATATCTGTTATTCTGTTGGGCACACTGAGAGAGCCAAAATAAGGAATGACAAAAGAGTGACAAATAGTCTCCTAGAAAAAAAAAAAAAAAAAGAAAAGAAAACATCTTTTTTTTTTTCCTATCTAGAATAGTATCACAGAATGCCTAATCCTTCTTTAACCCAAACCAGATTAATCAATGAAGTGATACATACCAAAAAATTCTAACAGCAGAGTAATGCTCAACTTGCTGTAA
>NW_011222742.1:0-518 GCF_000146605.3 Meleagris gallopavo | reverse complement strand
CTCAGACTTCAGGAAATGAATGCATACATGTGCTGTTTCATTTCCAACGAATATGGGTAATTAGAAAACCACACTTTAAGAGTTCCTGAGAATTCAGAAACATCTCTTACAGCACTGGTGAAATTTATGAGAAATCCACATTCTCAGCACAAGGATAATAAATAATTTAGATCTCCATCTATTGTGCTATTATTACATTTTTATTTAACCCCTTTTGCCTGTTTGCTGTTCCCTGGTAAATTCTTATTTGCAGAAGACCTGAAGCAGTAAGCCTGCAGCATTTTTCAGAATCACAGGAGTATTACACAATTTCTTTGCTGAAATTACTTTTGGTTAAAGTTTGGGCTTGGGAGTTGAATTTTGATGCTTAGAAAATCAAATTTTGATGTTAAAGCCTGATTTATGTACAGCATGCGTTCAAGGCATGTTAACTTTTCTTGGCTTTTTCTATTTTTTCATTTTTGTTCGTATGAGTTTTTGTAGAACATTTTGTGATACAAGGAGATTTAGAGCATTTT
>NW_011222741.1:0-306 GCF_000146605.3 Meleagris gallopavo | reverse complement strand
TAGGGTAGGATTCAGAAGGTTCTTAGAGGAGAGCTTTGTAGTATTTTTCCATGCAGGCTGTTTTATTCAAATAGAGACAGGCTTGGTAGCTAAGTTGTTGTCCTTCTTTCTCTTAACCAGAAGTTTCCCAGCTGCTTTTGGAAGCAGCATAAAGAGGGATCTCTTGGTTGCACAGAGGCAGAGTTTAAAGGTAAAAAAAAAACAAAAAACAAACAAAAAAAAAAAAAACCCACACCCTCACTTATTTAGCATCCATAAAACTCCCTACCAAGGGGCTTCCTATGGCTTTGGATGCTGTAATGAGAA
>NW_011222740.1:0-428 GCF_000146605.3 Meleagris gallopavo | reverse complement strand
CGTGATCCAGGGCCACAAGCATGCGTGCTTTGGCTGTGTGAGTGTGCTGCCCGACAGCTGTGGGGAGCACAGCAGAGATGCAAGCAGAGGAAATCCACGTGCAGGGCTGCGGCGGGTGCTGGAGGTTGGGAGATGAGGGCTGGGGAGCAGATCCACCTCCAGCAATGATTCCTCTCACTGCCCTGCTACTGCGCTGTCACAGTGCCCTGGGCAAATGCACCTGCTGCTTTGTGCCAGAGTCCCCATCTGCTAGCAGAGGGATAGCACTTGGTCAAATGCTGCCTAATGGGCTGCCACGTTTGACTTGACTGAACAAAGTGGTTGTTTCTAGAATATCTGCCTATGCCAGTGGGTGACTGAGGGTAGTTCTGAAGAAGACTCTCACTAGTGTGGAGTGTGAGCAGAGAAAATACAAGTGTGTTTCTTTT
>NW_011222739.1:0-516 GCF_000146605.3 Meleagris gallopavo | reverse complement strand
AAAATTGAAAATAGTTTTTCATACTGACCAGAGGTGACTTTTATTGCAATTTTGAAACCATTGAAAAGAGTTTGGACTGAGATCAAGTGTAAATGAAAAACAATGCATCTGCAAGGCCAAGGAGGAATTCATGCTTTTTATTTTTGTTCTGCCTTCTCTTGTTTCTTCCACTTCTTTTTTTGTGCTCCCAAAATCTATTTAATTTTTATTTTTCTATTTCTCTATTGTGGTTTTGTTATATGTTCTAGAAGAAATTCTCTGGTTAATTTTACATTAAGGTCTTGGCAGTCCAATGATTCAATGACATTAAAAATTCCAGTTTGGCCTTGTAGATTCACTGCAAGGGATCAGCATCTGTATCTTGTTAGAAAATTTTAGAAATAGTGGCTGTGTGGGATAAATCTGACTTGGAATTGAAACAGGTAAAATAACTATCTATTCTGTAACACATATTCAGTAACTGTTCTTCACAGGGAAAAAAATCCCCGTCTCTTAGATATTAGTCTTTTTTACTTA
>NW_011222738.1:0-422 GCF_000146605.3 Meleagris gallopavo | reverse complement strand
TTTGGAGAAGAATTTCTGATCAGATTTAATTGCCCATCATGAGTCGAACTTAACCATCAGGTAGAAATTTTTAACAGGCAGCAATAAATCTCTCATTTTAATCACTGGAAGTACCATAAATTCATTTGCTGAAATTGAAGGTCATAGCTTTCCAAAATACGTTCAAGGCTCTGGATATTTTTGATATCTGCATAAATATCACACGCTACTTTTAGCCACAGAGCAGTCCTTGCCCAAACACAATCAAAGGTAAATTAAATCCAACACTTTATAAATAAACAAATACTTAAAAAAATTTTTTAAGGAATGTTAAATTTGATTCAGTTTGTCAAACAACCTCATGCAGATAATCTTTTTTTTCTTTTTTTTACAAAAAATATACTCCAAAATGAACGGTTCAAAATATTAATGATATCAATCTC
>NW_011222737.1:0-524 GCF_000146605.3 Meleagris gallopavo | reverse complement strand
GTCATGCAGGCCTGCTGCAGGAGGGCACTTCTGCTCAATCTGGAAGCCATGAATATGGGAGCCAAAGGAAATGTTGTTCTTTTTACTTCCATGCCCTCAGATAAGTCTTAAATCTTTGCTCGCTACCCAGGTGTGTCCACCTTGGACATGACAGCATCCTATAAATTCTGATTGAGTCCCTTGCTGAGTCTGTCCCTTGCTAAATCTGTCTTATTAAATAAAAGAAAAAAAAAAAAGAACAAAAAGAACAATAAAGCTCTAATTGAAATATTTTGCTGAAAAATGCCTGAGCTCGTGATTTTTGAAACAAAAGACTGAGAAATATTTTTTGCTTTTCTAAACTAGGAAAAAAATGCATACATGTACTCTTTTGGTTGGGGTGGAACGTGCACTGTCTGACACGTAGTCCTCAGTGCCGGATGTGGGGAAAGGAGTGCTTGGTTTTGTCTTTTCACGTGTATTTGCAGGTGATGGAGACAGTAGAACCAGTGTTGGGAAGTGTTATTGTGCTGTGAAGGAGAGGA
>NW_011222736.1:0-442 GCF_000146605.3 Meleagris gallopavo | reverse complement strand
TTGATACAAGGTGAGTTTTTTAAAACATACTTTTTACAAAACATACTCAAAAAATCATTGCTTTTTAATGTCAGAACAAATAGGCTATGCTATGGGCTGATGATATGCCAAAAAATTTTTGGTTTTAAGTTCATTTTGAGTTTCATCATCAATGAAGAAAAATGCCTTGAAATGGCAACATTTATTTTATGTCTACTCACTGACTTAAAATAAGAAAAGATAAAAGGCTACGCTAAAGGATTGAGCCAAAAAAGTGTTGCTTCAAGGCAGGTATTTCTTTATGTCATGTTTCAGCCTGGAACAAAGTTTTACACACTCATAACTCATAACCCTGAAAAAATGGGATTTATAGTTCAAGTGTTACCAATACAACCTTAAGTACAATGTGCTACTGACACCTTAACTACAGCACTGCAAATGGTGCTGCTGAAATAAACCATCT
>NW_011222735.1:0-492 GCF_000146605.3 Meleagris gallopavo | reverse complement strand
ACACAGCATGGCCAGACAAGCCAGCAATCACTTCTGTTATATTTTTATCATACTTACTATGTGTTGTTCTCTGAGACACAGGACAAGCTGTGATATTCACTGTATGGGTACCAGATACACAAATCAACCAATTTGCTAGCACAGAACTGAATATGAATGCAGTCCTATTGTGGGAAAGGAGACGGAGATTGTTGTTTGCATTGTAAGTAGCTGGAAGGTGTTCAAATGCTCTTGTAATGAATACAGTGAGACATAACTGGATAGATACAGAGGTGGTTCCAGAGATTTATTCCTGAGAACATAATTCCTTTCGTATACATCTGTATTCTGTGACACACTTAACAACAGCAACAAAAAAGCTTGTACATCTCCACTGTTATTTTAGGGGTTTACGAGGACACTGTAAAATGCTTTAGTAGAGATCTTTTTGCTATATTTGGAATACTAGTCTTAGGAAGCAACGATTAATTTATGAGAATAAACACTGAAAAT
>NW_011222734.1:0-528 GCF_000146605.3 Meleagris gallopavo | reverse complement strand
TATTCTAATCTATTTGGTATTTATTGTTCCTCAGTGTGATTTAAATAACAATTTTAGCTGTTTTTGTTTCTTTGTTTGTTTGTTTGTTTGTTTGTTTGTTTGTTTTTCTAAGAATTTGATGAGTGGCCTGAAAATAGTTTGCCTAAAATAACCTTTTAAAGACACAGTGGTAATCTGTGGATTCAACACCCAGTCATTTCCTCAATAAGCTGTGTTTTTAACTTGATAGAGCTAACAGTAGGAATCTGGCAGGTTTGAGTTACAGACAGCAAGGGTAACTACAGGTCCTATTGCATCATCATGAGCTGACACAGCAGCTGCATAAAGAAGAACCCAAACCAAGCAGATATTTTAAAACCCAGATCCTCCTTTCTCAGCCTCAGAGAAGCACAATCTAGAGACAAAAGTGAAGGACAGCTTTCAATTTTTCAGCTGAAATTTCAGTATTGCATTACATGTTGACAACCACGGGGGTACAGTACAGAGAGTGACAAGAAGAGAATTAATTTCTCCACCTCCGTGCTTCTA
>NW_011222733.1:0-473 GCF_000146605.3 Meleagris gallopavo | reverse complement strand
GGTAGAGTTTTTTAAGAACGTAATTAAAAATGTCATATGAATTGCTCTTGTAACCCTATTTCCTAAAGTCTCTTTCTCAGGGATCCTGCAGATGCTTCATTATCATGTAGATGATGACAAGTCTGTTCACCACAAGGCCCTTAAATGTAGGCTTCCTCTATGATATTTATGGTTCAGTTGTAAGGATAATGGGTATACACAAACTTGAATTTGCTCTGGAAGTATTATATGGGATGGTGCACATTCCACCACATGCTCGAGGGAAAAGGGGATCAACTTTCAGCATGACAAACACAGTTTCAGTAGTCTAACACACGGAGGACAAGGCATGCAAGGAAGTTCAGAAAATCTGTGAATCAATCTGTCCTTAATTTAAACAATTTCTTATGTGGGTTTGTTTTTTTTTTCCCAGAGAACTGAATGAAGTGGAAGGTTTATCCAATTAATTCATATATAAGAGGTACTAGATACAC
>NW_011222732.1:0-457 GCF_000146605.3 Meleagris gallopavo | reverse complement strand
AGTAAAACAGGCAGCTGTATAATAAGTATGACAGACCCTTTCTAGATCTCAGTGTTTCTATGGAACAAGCCCTCCAGTTTAGATGTTTGTAAATAGACACATTTGTCAAGAACACATCGATGTAAGACTGCAAACAAGTTTATCTGATTCCTCAATGTTCTTCAGCACGTAGCCACCAAAAAGTGCATGGTATAAGTGGCGAATGGGCAGTGGGGAAGTAGGACTGACATGCCACCACCTTCATGAAGTCCGCCATCAGTATCTATGCTGTGAGTGATGGAAATAGCCTTCCATCCTTCAAAAAATCTTCCAGTAGAATGGCATCCTATTTTTCAAGGCAGAATAAAACCAAATGGATCATCTTCCTATTTATTTATTTACCCTTTTTTCTTTTTAAATTTCTTCTTCTTCTTCTTCTTTTTTTTTACAAAACCAAAACTGAAACAGATTTGCCTAT
>NW_011222731.1:0-468 GCF_000146605.3 Meleagris gallopavo | reverse complement strand
CACAGCTGGTGCATCTCTGTGCAGTTTTGCCTTCCCGGGAGGAACCCAGAGCTGCCCGGTTTGTTTCTGCTCCTGTAGCATTTGTAGTGCAGTGTGAGCATAAGGTTCCGCTGCCTTCTTCTTCTTCTGGAAGAGCCTCTGCAGCCACAGACATCTGATGCAGGCACCTGTTCCCTTTTTTTTTAAGCAGGACACATTATAGCTGTTGTGGAGCACTGTGGCTCCACAGCGGTACAGCA
This sequence comes from Meleagris gallopavo, assembly GCF_000146605.3. Lineage (NCBI taxonomy): Eukaryota > Metazoa > Chordata > Aves > Galliformes > Phasianidae > Meleagris > Meleagris gallopavo. Next base: position 229 of record NW_011222731.1, on the reverse strand, counting down.
CAGCACCTAAGGGACAGCTTTGATTAAGCTGGCAGGTGTCACTGCTTCCTGAGGCACCGTGCAGCCATAAAAGCATTCCAAAGCGTCTCTTACTCTTACATCATTGGCCTCATCTCACTGCCATGTTTCATATCCAGAGCCAACAGGTCTGTCCAACAGCTCTGCTTAGAGGAGAACCAACATTTGTTTCAGAGTCCAAAGCGAGTGGAAATTCGCTACAACACCTCAG
>NW_011222730.1:0-501 GCF_000146605.3 Meleagris gallopavo | reverse complement strand
CTGCCTGCGCTGCTTCGCTTTGCGCTTCTCTGCCTGCGCTGCTTCGCTTGCGCTTCTCTGCCTGCGCTTCTCGCCTGCGCTTCTCTGCCTGCGCTTCTCATCTCAGCGTTGTGGTAAGGCCGATCCACTATCAATTTCACACTCTCTCTCCTTATAAAATTCTGTTTGATACCATATTTTAGTAAATTACTTTGTTTTACCTCAGATTGTTGCCACTGTTTTCAATTATTTCGGGGTCCCTTATTTCTTTTTTTCCGGGGGCGCGGATCCGCGGATCCCTCCGCCCTTCTAGTCACGGAACCGGGCCGAACCAGCCCGTAAACCGTTGACATTCTTGGTGGAGAATGCGGGCAACAGTTGCTTTTTAGCTTTTTGAACAAATCTCTCTCTCCGCTCTCAGACAGCTTCATTGGGAAAGTTTATCTGTTTCACCAGTACTGTCTGAAAGCGTGACCTTGAAAAGTCCAGGCGGACGGCCAATACTCTAGGATATTTGTAAAC
>NW_011222729.1:0-485 GCF_000146605.3 Meleagris gallopavo | reverse complement strand
GGCACACTGCAGAGCTGGACAGTACTTCCGTAAGGGGTAACCTGACTAATAAATTAATTTTTAAAGTATATTCTTTTATTTTTATTTATTTTTTAGAATAAATGGTGCAATTTTACTATAGTGTTATTTGTCCAGTCTGTGTTCCTACTGCTGGTAAATATGGAAGCTGGGGCTTCTTTAGAATCAAAGGCTTTGGTGCATGCAGCTGTGTTTGCTCCTCTGGGTACTTCAGTTTTTTTTCAAAGGCATTTGTATAGATTTGATTTGAAAACAAGCAAATAACTGTGCTCTGTTTTACTTTTAGGCTAATTGGCTTGCAATCTATTTATTTATTTATAAGTCTTTAAGTCATTCAGTATGTGAGAAATACAAACAGAACTCGTGCAAAATAGAGCTGTAATTCATAGTATTTCTTTCTCTGAGAAGGCAGTAGAGTGTGTAGAATAGTAGACTGTGTGCAGAAAGGCACCACAAAGTTGAGTAAA
>NW_011222728.1:0-657 GCF_000146605.3 Meleagris gallopavo | reverse complement strand
AGTAATTTTGAGGTTTTGCAGTGGAATTAGTGGAACAATGTGTGAAGTTATACAACTGCTTTTTTAGATAGAATTAAGAAAAAAATCCGAATGTCAAAGGTCTTTCTGCAAAATAAGCTTGTATTTTCATTGACTAAAACAATTTGAATTTGGTCTTCTATGATGCTGTTATTTTTTTGTATTTGGTCTGATAACTTATTTCCAGATGGAGCTAGGTATATGATTGTTCTTTTCTGAACCACATCTGGAAGAATTTGTTATAGAGTTGAATTCCACTTGAATTTAAAAAGACAAGAAAATGAAATTCTGCCATTAATATGTGTTGGTTAATTGTTTTTTTGTTTGTTTATTTGTTTTATTTAATCCGTTGAAAAATTGTTTGTTTGTTGTGGAGTTTTTTTTGTTGTTTTGTTTTTGGTTTTTAAAAGCATTTCACTTCAAGATAAGGTTTTAAAAGACGACATTTCCCACAATACTAGCTACTTGGTATTTTTAGTCTGTTAATGACAGGATCTGAATTATTTTGTTTTCTTTAAAGGATATTTTGAATGGGATAGAAACATTGCAAAGGTACAAATACCTGGTTCACATCAGTATTCTTTTGCTCTCATGCGTATTGTGGTGTTCAGAATCTTGTTTCATGGGATTTGAGTGTTA
>NW_011222727.1:0-422 GCF_000146605.3 Meleagris gallopavo | reverse complement strand
ACTGCGCAACAAAAGAAGAAACCAGGTCATTCCAGTCATTCCAGGTTTGGCTCAGTTGGACGAGCCGACCACAACACATTCTACAGAGCACATCAAACGGAAGAACATTACCAACAAGTACATACAGAAATGGATTTTCCCCATCCCTGGAGGAGTCCAAGGCCAGGTTGGATGGGGCCCTGGTCCCCGTGGTATGCATGAAGGATCATCAGCACAGAGGATAACGTGGGATGGATAAGGGAGCTATTAAACATGGAACACACCCCAAAAAGACTCCACTCTGCTTCCCTGCACCATCAAATGTAACATCCGTACCTGGCTTTGGCACTGAATTGATGAGAGACTCCGGCAGTTTTTCATTAATCAGCTCCACACACTCCCCAGGGAAAAATCCAACCTGGAACAAGAACAAAAAGAGAGGT
>NW_011222726.1:0-405 GCF_000146605.3 Meleagris gallopavo | reverse complement strand
TCCTTGCCTCATGACCCCGAACATCAGCATGCACAACTCTGACCTGTCTTGGTAAATCTTTGCACTCTCCTAACAGTCCCAAAATTCAGGAACATGAATAAGAGAGAGAGGCTAGGAAATTTAAACAATTTTTTTTATTGATTCACACAAAGTTTCAGTTGTTGTGGTTTTTTTTTTTGTCAGGTGTGTTGATGGGACCTTACTGATACTCATTTCTTCTGAATAGAAAGAAATCTCATTTGACTTGTTGCTTCATACAGAGACATCAACCACAATGTTTTGTACTAGTTATAGTTTTTATAAATTTCAAACAAAGTGTGGTTTTACACAGGTCAGAATTACAGAAAGCTCATTTGCACACTTTTTTCTTGTAATAATTTCATACATTCATCTTGACTGGAAAAA
>NW_011222725.1:0-461 GCF_000146605.3 Meleagris gallopavo | reverse complement strand
TTTAGTGAGTGCACAGAAGTACACTGGCTGGCACAATGTAGTACCATAGGCTGAGCTGAGGCATACAGAATCACAGAATGGCTTGAGTGGAAAGATCTCAAGATCACCTAGTTCCAACCTCTCTTCTGTGAGTACAGTTGCCAGCCACCAAATCTGGCACTGGATTAGGTTGCCCAGGATCCCATCCAACCTGGCCTTGATCCTCTCCAGGCATAACTTCTGTATGGCTATTGCTTGATTTATAAAGTGATCTTATGAACTGATATAATTGGCATTAAGTTCCTTTCTTTTTCAATTGTGTGTTGTTTTGGAGGGTTTTGGTCTGCAAAATACACATTCAATCTACAGGTCTCTTCCTAATCCTCTCCCCTGCAAAACACACATCTAACCATGCCCAGAAGGTCAACATGTGTGATCCCCGAGGCAATGGTTGTTCCATACACTGTCCTTCTATGCTCTGT
>NW_011222724.1:0-454 GCF_000146605.3 Meleagris gallopavo | reverse complement strand
CAGATACATAGCATGCATAAATTTCACATCCGGGTGCAGTCCTGCTTAAGTTCTTAGAAAACAAGAAGGTAATTAAAAGACTAAGAAGTAAGTAAAAAAAAAAAAAAATTAAAAAAAAAAATACAGTTTACAAACAAGATGCAGAGGTGTCGTGTTGACTTCTGTTCTAAGAAAAATTAAGCAGACTGCAATGCTTCAACTTTGCAAAGTTTGTCAGAGCTTAATAGAAATATGAATAGTCTAGAGAAAATTAATTAAGTGTGATCACTCACAATTTTTCATAAAATATGAACTAGGAGAAACCTAATAAAATCAGGCAGCAGGTTTAAACAAGCACAAAACCTTAATTTTTACATATTAAATGATTATATTTTAGCACCTGTTGCCACAAAGTGTTTAAATGTTAGTAATGTAGGAAAAGCATTAGATACTGATAGACAAATTAATGTAAAAG